>NC_142438.1:26833977-27136590 GCF_059453495.1 Arachis ipaensis | reverse complement strand
TACTGATTTGTTGGCGTGGTTTCGGTTTGGTTATAAGAATTTAGTTGGAAAGAAAAACCCAACAATCCCACCCATAAACCTAGGATGTCCATGGATCGGATTGTATCCGCAGATCCGCAGTAAATATTCGCATCCGATCCGAAAATTGCGGATACGATACGATCCGCAAATTGATCGGATCAGATCGGATCCGCACCCTTTGCGGATCGGATCACGGATATCTGCTCTACATCCGCGTATCCGATCCGCAGATCCGCACTATAATAATTAAAAAATAAATAAATATATATATGTTTGGTATTATATTTACTTGTTTGTATGTTTTAGTTAGTAATTATTATTCATATATTGTATTATTTTATTTTTGTTATTTAGAGAGAGTTTGATTAAAAATATTTTAGGAATAAATAAGTTTAAAAGTATGAAAGAAATATTTTTATCGAATTCTTTTACATAAAAATATGATTAAAAAGAGAAGGTTTAATTATGCAGATATATCGATATCTGATCCGATCCGATTCGCAAATGTACAGATCGGATCGGATCGAATCCGGCGGATATCATATCCGATCCGATCCGATGGAAAGTGTACGAATCAGATCGAATTTTCGCCCATATTCAATCCGATCCGATCCGCGCACACCCCTACATGATAAACCCCAGTTCTCTCGGCTCCTGATCCAAATTAAAGCTACAAACCTGGCTCCTCTTGTTTCCCACTAAACCCAACCTCCCAGTTCGCACGTGCCTCCATCTCTTGCCCCCGACAGCACACTCTCCGGCACGTGGTTTTTGCGGTAACATCTTGCTTGCTTCACGGACTCACAGTTCACACCACCCTCCTCCTTTTCCTTTTCACGATTCCATCTTTCACAATTCCAAGTTTTGTACCTTAAAATTAAAAAATAAAAAATACTAAATAAAATAAAATAAAAATAAGAGAAAAAGATAAATAGGTCTTTGATTTATTGTCTCGCAGACATTTTTGTCTCTAACCATTGACAAATATTTTTAAGTCTCTGACCTTCATAAAATTTGGACGGATCAGTCCGTCCGTCCATATGCCTTCGTCAGAGACTGATTCGTCAAAATGCCTCAGTCGGACTGATCTATCCAAATTCTGTGAAGGTCAAAAATTTAAAAATATTTTTCAATGATCAAGAACAAAAATATCCACAGAGCAAAAGGTCAGGGATCTATTTGTCCTTTTCTCTAAAAATAAACAGCCAGATTAAAAAAAGCACCGACCCGAATATGTACATCGAAACCCGGTTAGCCAGTATATTTTCCCCCTTTTTTTTCTTTTCCCATAATTATAATAATAATTTCAATACATGAATCTCCATTTGCATGATTTAATGTAAATCCAAAATCCAATGCAAATCTAATCTAATATACATAACGGTTCGGTTCTTCCACCGTTCCACGAGATTTTTTCTTCTTGTTCGGGGGGTGATTCCGAAGCTGGATCCGAAGGGAGGAGCTAGGCATGGAGTCGATCCTAGCGAGAGCTCTGGAGTACACTCTCAAGTATTGGCTCAAATCCTTCTCCAGAGAGCAGTTCAAGTTGCAGGGTCGCACTGTTCAGCTCTCCAATTTAGGTATTTCCACTTTGTAATTTATTTTGTATAATTTGTGTTAATTACAATAATAGTAACCATGATGATGATGATGATGATGATGATGATGATGGTTCAGATATAAATGGTGATGCATTGCATGCTAGCGTTGGATTGCCACCTGCACTCAATGTAACCACCGCCAAAGTTGGCAAATTGGAGATTATGGTTTGTGTTATCACTCTCTCACTATATTTTTTTTCTTTTTAAGGCTATGCTGTTTTGGTTCGTGAGAGTTACTAGTAAAATAGGTGGAAACTGGAAAAATGAAGATTTTGGAACTCAATGTTTTATGATTGTTTAGTTCAGCAATCATTAGCTCTTTCTAATTTTTATATCAATGTCTTCTTTAACCCTCTATGCTTATTTTATATAGCTTTTTTGACATTTTGCTTCTTCATTAGAAGTAGTTGTAATATAATTTATGGTTTTGATTAAATTCAATGTGCGAGTTTTCTAGCTACCGTCAGTGAGCAGTGTGCAGATAGAGCCAATTTTTGTGCAAATTGATCGGTTGGATTTGGTTCTAAAGGAGAATTCTGATTATGAAAGGCCGCCCGAGAATCATGCTAGGTAGTGAAAATTCTTATCTTGCTGAAAGTGTCTGAGAAATCTTGTTGTTCTCTTTAGCTAGTAAGTCTTTTATACTATTGTATGCAGCATCACGCCATCAAGTGCCTCTTCAAAGGGTAGTGGTTATGGTTTTGCTGATAAGGTTTGACACTATTACTACTAAGATTATGTTGTTATGTGTGGCTGAGTAACATCTACCATGTGTATTTTACTAGTTATCTGATGCTTGTAGTTGTTAAACTTTACAATGGATGTACACAATTGAAAATGGAAATGAAGACAGAAAACTATTGTTTAACAGAGTTGGGAGATTTGAATTGATTCACTTCATGCCTTAGCTGGACTCCACATTTTTCTATCTTTCTCCATCCTTTCAACTTTAACGTTGTTGCTATTGATTGTTGAGAGATTCTTATGCAGCATGAATATAAAGATCTATGAAGAGATACTAGTTTAGGATATGGATTAATAGTTTGCTGCAAATAGAAATAATTTGTCTGATGTGCATGTTCAATTTGAATGTTCCTCATTGCCGCTGACTGTGGACTTCCATCAGATTTCAGATGGAATGACTATACAAATTCAAACAGTTAATTTATTACTTGAAACTCATGGGGGTGCCCGTCCCCAAGGGGGAGCAGCATGGTAAGTTCTTCTTACCAGTATTCTGAATTGTTTATCTACTTTAGTTTATTTATGCTCTGCAGTCATTGTCATGTATCGATAAATTGAATTGAAATCAATATTTATATCTTCTTTGCTGGGTTTGGTCATTAGTGCAGTATTTGGTCTGCATTCATTGCAATAGAGTTTAATGATAGTGCATGTTTTTATAGGGTAGCTTTACAGATAAACCTGATGGACTGTTCGTCCTCTTTGACCGAAAAACTATGTTATAAATTTATCCGAAACTTATCCATAAGTATCCCTATATCTCTGGCTGTAGGGCACCTCCTATGGCATCTGTCACCATACGCAATTTGTTGCTGTATACAACAAATGAAAGCTGGGAGGTAATTATGCTTCGGCTCGTGCTTACAATTAATTTGGGACCCTTGGTATAAATATTATTGAAGATTTTTTTGTCCGTTTGCATTATCAGGTTGTAAATCTTAAGGCGGCAAGGGAGTTCTCAAGTAATACGAAGTATATATATGTATTCAAAGTACTGCATTACGCCTTTCATTTTATATCTTATGTGTGTATGACCGATATTGGGATACATTACCTTCTAAATATTGATATTCTATATCATCTCTATACATTCATTGGTATTTCTCACTATGTATAATAATTCTTATCCGCCCCCCTCCCTATCTTCAGAAACTGGAGTGGGAATCTTTGTCTATTGATCTTTTGCCTCATCCTGACATGTTCACGGATGATACTTTAGGCCGCTCTCAAGAGCGAGCAAACATGAGAGATGATGATGGTGCAAAACGAGTATTCTTTGGAGGGGAGCGTTTTTTAGAAGGAATATCAGGAGAAGCATATGTATAGTTCCTCTAATCAACTTTATTATAATCTACTTTCTTCTAAAAGTTTAAGATTCCTGACTCATGAAATGTGACTGTGCTTGCTATTTCCCAGATCACAATTCAGAGAACAGTCTCCAACAGTCCACTTGGGCTTGAGGTTCAGTTGCACATTACAGAAGCCCTTTGCCCTGCATTAAGTGAGCCAGGTAATTAAAAGGACACTTTTTACATGTGTCCACATTGAATCGATACAAGTGGCACAGATGATGTATGAAGTTAATATATTATGTGTGCAGGACTTCGTGCACTTCTCCGCTTTATGACAGGATTATCTGTCTGTCTAAACAGGGGAGATGTAAATTTGAAGGCCCAGAAGGTTTCAATTGCCTTAACTTTTCCTACCTTTGAGAAAATCAGTTTTCAGAAGCTTGTTGTTGGACAAAGCTCTTCTATTATTCTAGCTTTTTGAGTCGTCTTTGAATTTGAATCATGACAGAGATCTACTGAAGCTGCTGGGCGCTCTCTTGTCTCAGTTGTTGTGGACCACATATTTATTTGCATCAAAGATTCTGGTATATCTGCAACCTTTTACATTATTTGATTTTAATCTCCTTTACTCAGGATCAAATATCCTAGAGCTAATAGTTTATGCATATACATGGCATACAAAATGATCATACAATTGCCATTAATTTGCAGAGTTCCAGCTTGAACTATTAATGCAGTCCCTTTTTCTGTCTCGGGTAATTTCCTTGATTATATTCGTTTTTGTGTCTTTATTTACGAATCATTCTTCCCTTCCTGGTATCGTTTGCGTCACTTGTTGATGCCATAGAATATGTATAGGGAAAGGAGGATTTATAACATGCATGGAATGATGTAAGTGTTTAAAAGTAAAAACAAAAATAAACCGAAAATATGAGTGCAAGCTAAAATCTGCATGCAAAATAAAATTCCTAACCCTAATTAAAGTAATAAACATAGTACAATTGGCAAATGACAAATAACAAAATCCTTCCTTAATGACATTCCATATTATATTCTGAAGATCATTTTAAGGTACATTAAATATGCAGGATATATTGAATTTATTCTGAGATATTCTGACATTATTCTTCATAATCGATGCTACATTACTCTTATATCTAGTAGGTACAATATAATCAACTAGAAAAAGTTCCTCTAAAAGGAGAATGTAAGGGTGTATCCACCGTTGAATCATTTTGTGAGTTATGATTACAATACTTTTGTTGATCTAGTGGTACATAAACATAAACCGTTGCCTTCATATTTGAAAAGCAAGCTGACTCTAGAAGAATGCCTTCTTTACAAGAGGTATAGTGATGTTCATGAGGCCTTTGACAACAAGATAGGAGGTAACCATGGTTAATACCTTAGGGCATAGTTGTCTTGCATGTTTATCTTGGATGATCTTATTCAGCATTTGCTGATTAGAAATACATTAATGAAAAAATGTTTATCTAGTTCTCTATGCATTGGCAAGTTGCCATGTCTATTGGTCCTTTGATGTGCCATAGTTTTTCTGGCATCCCTTGGGGAACAATTAATTGTTTATATATTTTCCTTGCAGGCAAGTCTTTCGGAGGGAGAAAATGACAGTAGTTTGACCAGGATTACCATTGCAGGTCTATTTTTAAGGTTTGTGTTATATGCTCTGCCCGAATAACTATTGAAAGGATTAAGTAATTAACTAAACTTGTTTTGCTCAAGGGTCTTTCACATTGTTTATCAGTGTTAATAGGACTTTAAGTCAAGTGGAAACTATATACAAACTAATCTAAAAGGGTTTAAATTAAAATAGGGTGTTTTGGTTTTAGTCCCTCAAAATAAATTTCTTGGTGTTTGTTACCACGTTTTTCCAATATTTGGTTCTTAGTCCTGCTGTTCTAAACTTTGATCATTGCAAGTCCAATATTAGTCCTTACATATATTGGAAGTTTTTTCTTCGGTCCTTGTAAACCTTCTTTTGGATTTTATAACATCACCACTTAATAGTGCTGGCCTAATAATAGAGACCAAAAACATAATGCTGGAACAAAACTCAGACCCAAAGAAAGAAAAGGTTGAGGGACAAAGATCACAATGACTTATAGATATTAAAAATATCTTTAAGCCATCTGGGACAGGGTTGGTGTCTTGCTTCTACTTGGTGCATCTTGGAGAGGTTGGAAAGTTTTTATTGTTCTAATGAATATTGTCAAGCTAATCTTTGTATTGAGGATCTCTTGTCCTCCACCTTGTTTGCATTATCCTTCTCCCCTAACATTAATATTTCTTCCTTTAACAAGGAAAGAAATGAAAAAGAAAAGGAAAAACATTTTAGTGAATGTGAAAAATATTGGGAATGGGTGGTGGCCTGTGTGGCACCTATAACTTTTGTTGTTAGATATATTTGGTTGGCTCTTGAGCAAATAATTTCATTCAGAATGGGAAACAAGAAATCAAACTATTAGCAATGTGCCCTACTTGGTTGTTTTAGTCTGCTATAGTCATAATGATGGTTTCATTTTTCCATGCTGACTGTTGAAATAGTTTTCACTGTTACTAAATTGTATATGTTTCTTGAAATGCAGTGACAAGTTTTCACACCCGCCATGTACGTTAGTGCAGCCATCTATGCATTCTGTTAAAAGAGAGTCTTTTCATGTGCCAGAATTCGGTAATGCTTTATTAACTTAATTTTGCAATGCTGATAAGGATAATTTTGTTTCGGTGTTGTCCAGTAATGTGTTGTGAATTTAATGAAAAAGTTAGACAATGATAGCATTACATTTATTTAATATTACATAGCTTCACATTAATGATAACAACAACAACAACAAAGTCTTGTCCTACTAAATGAGGATTACTACAAGGATCAAGTGACACCATTGTGCCTGTTACAAATGATGCCTGAACTCAGCCATTCCTTGCTTGATTAAATTTATTCAATCCCATTTTCTCCCTCCTGCAGCTAGAAGCTTTTGCCCTCCAATATATCCACTTGGAGAACAGCAGTGGCAATTGATTGAGGGAACTCCTCTAATCTGCCTTCATTCCCTTCAGATTGTGCCTTCTCCACTTCCACCAGTTTTTGCTTCTCAAACAGTTATTGACTGTCAGCCTCTTATGGTATGTGTAATTTATTTCAACAAGTAACTTGCCTGCTATGCCTATATATTTGCTACGGTCGTAGATTATGTTCTTTATTGATCTTTCTTTATTTTCCAGATTCATCTTCAGGAAGAAGCTTGCCTTAGAATATCTTCTTTCTTAGCTGATAGAATTGTTGTCAATTCTGGTGATATTTTACCAGATTCCTCAATAAACTCTCTTTTCTTCACTCTCAGTGGACTGGATATTATGGTTCCTCTGGACAAGGCCCAGTTGGATATTTCTAAAAGCAACACAGATAATGTAGTCCAAACCTCCTTTGCTGGTGCAAGGCTTCATATTGAAGACTTTTCATATATAGATTCACCATCAATGAAACTAAGAATGCTTAAACTGGATAAGGATCCTGCTTGTTTCTGTCTTTGGGAAGGTCAACCAATTGATGCTAGCCAGAGAAAGTGGAGTGCCAGAGCAGCCCAGATTACTTTATCTCTGGAAGCATGTACTGGCCCACCTGCACGTCAAAATTCTCTTGGATGGACCACAGGACTATGGAGATGTGTTGTTCTGAAAGGTGCTTGGATTGAAGTAGCTATGACAACTGCCGATGGCAGTCCATTGTTAAAGGTTCCTCCTCCAGGAGGTATTGTGAGAGTTGGTGTTGCTTGTGAACAGTTTCTGTCCAATAGTTCTGTTGAACAATTATTTTTTATCTTGGATCTTTACGTGTATTTTGGGAGAGTTAGTGAGAAAATAGCAGTGGCTGGAAAAAGGAAACAATTGGAGGGGGTTAAGAACAAATCTTCTAGCGAAAAGTTAATGGACATAACTCCTAGTGACAGTGCTGTAAGTTTAGCAGTTAAAGACCTTCAACTTCGATTTCTTGAGTCTTCACCATTGAATGTCGAGGGAATGCCTCTAGTGCAGTTTGTTGGAAATGATTTGTTAATTAGTGCCACTCATAGAACCTTTGGTGGTGTTATTGTTATTTCGTCCACCTCACGCTGGGAGAGTGTTCAGATAGATTGCGTGGATGCTGAGAAGCACATAGCAGGAGAGAATGGCTCATTCTTAAGTTCTGGAGAAAATATTCCTTCAAGCAGTGGAGACTGTCAACTGAGAACTGTATTCTGGATACATAACAAGAGGAACCATCTATTGAACAGAAATGCTCCTTCAATCCCTTTTCTGGATGTAAACATGGTGCATGTCATACCATTGGGGGAACAAGATAGAGAGTCTCATTGTTTGAATGGCTCAGCTTCTGTATCTGGTATTCGTCTTGGTGGGGGAATGAACTATGCTGAAGTCCTCCTACATCAATTTGGAATACTTGGTCCTGATGGTGGTCCTGGGAAGGGTCTTTGTAAAGGCTTAGAAAAGTTACAGGCAGGACCATTGGCAACAATTTTCAAGACAACGCCTCCCGATGTTGATAATTCAGAAGATGGTATGAACAGTGTTACCTTATTTTTCATAGCCAATATATTTGCTATATGTTGTGATTTCTTCTTTGTTCATGTTCTGTGTTTGTTTTTATAAATTGTTTGCTTATTAGTCAATTATATGCCAGGAAGTTTGAGCAAAGGGAAAGAAACCAGTTTTCCAAAATTGAAGAAGCCAGATAATGTGGATATAACCATAGAATTGAGAGACTGGTTATTTGCTCTTGAAGGGGCACAAGAGATGGCTGAAAGGTGGTGGATATCTAGCCCAGAAAATGTAAGTAGAGAAGAGAGGTGTTGGCACACAACTTTCCAAAGTTTGCAAGTAATTACAAGAAGCAGCCCAAAGAATGTTCTGGGTGAAAAAGCGCCAGCACGTAGAAAACAACAGTATCCTGTGGAACGGGTTACAGTAAGGACACAATTATTTCTTCTTCAATATTTAGTGCTATTTATCTATAAGTCGCAGCACCACTCTTTGGAATTAAGGATTTCTTGATGCTTTGAAGAATATAGTATTTTTTTTTTCAATTCATCTTATCCGACAGCATATCCAGATAGATTTTCCACGCTGCAGTTAATGATTTAATTAGTCTTGCATAAATAACATTGAGAAACTTGGCTAGTTTATTTCTAAATTGAATTTGTGCCCTTGGTATACTAAAATTATAATATAACGGAGTACTAAATTCAATCTATGGCTGCTTGGATGTCGAGTCAGTGGCTGCAATTTTTGTTTATTCTGTGTGACATACTCTTGTCAAAAATCAATTTGGAAATTATTATTTTAACTATGACTTAAATCATCAATCCATGTCAATAAGATTCAATAACATTTTGACACTAGTTATTGATTTCCTAAGTCTTCTGTCCTGGAATTAGCAGTGTAGAGGTTTGCAATAAAGCACAACATGGGAAATTAAAGTGAAATGGAAGAAGCTGAGTGATGCTATGAGTGTTATTTGTGATAAAAATCTACCACTCAAGTTTAAAGAGAAAAAATTTATGGCACCGCTAGACATGAGAAAAAGTTGGGTTAGTGGAAGTTCTAGTAAGTAGATTAGATTAGGCTGAGGGTAGCTTAATAGTGAAAGATAGGGGAGACCAAGCACACCTACATGAAAAAGCATTTAGATGAATTTAGATTTTTACGATGAGACATGGTCCATAAGAAGACACTAGCGTAGTCCATGCAATCGAGCTTAACACACTGAGATAAGGTTTAGTGGTGGCTGTGTTGATAGGGTTGTCAACAATTGTTTACTTGCACTGGAAGTCTTAAAAATAAACTGAAACTCAGATACTAATTGATGATATCGCTGTGCAATTTGTCGTTGTCTTTCCTGTTATTAAGGTGTGTTCTGTCGTACCTCTTACAGGTTGGAATCCAAGGGCTGCAGATCATGAAGCCGCAGAGACCGAAAGAGATTCATTTGTCAAAATCAATTGCAAATGGTGCTAAAGAAGTTAACGGCACTGCTACAGGAATTTGTCTTCAGCTGGATTTGGTATCAAGTGAGGATAATGTTGAAGTTGAAATGGCTAATTGGGAAGTGGAAAATCTAAAGTTCACTGTTAAGCAACCGGTAATGGGAATTCCATATTTAATCATAACCTCATTGTCTCTCTCTTTATTATCATTGTGTGATTAAGATTTTACTATGCAGATAGAGGTGGTTTTAACCAGTGATGAGGCTCAACACCTTACTTTTCTGTGCAAATCTGAAGTTGATTCCATGGGCCGGATAGCAGCTGGAATTCTAAGAGTGCTTAAGCTCGAAGGTTCGGTCGGCCATTCTGTAATGGATCAACTAGGCAACTTAGGTAGGTGCCAAATTTTCTCACTTATATATGCTTTTATTTAATAATAAATCCTTATTAAGTTATAGTGGCGATCATTCGTTGCTACATAAATGTTTCATCTTTAGGAAAGCTATGAAGGGAAAAAGATGCATTTAAGATGTTGACTGTAGCATTCTTGATTGACAATGGATTTTAGTGAGGCTTAGTGTATGGATCAAAGATGTTGACATTGAGGGTTTCAAACAGAGAAGGAGAGAGGAAGAGAATAAAGACTACGAAATAATATTAAATACACTAATATGATTATGTTGTGTTGTGTTACAACGGTACAGTAATTCTATATAATAGTAGCAAAACCCTAATCATACATAAGGAAATGATCTCGCAATAAAAGATAATACCAAAACTAATACCAAGATATTTGATATTCTAGAGAAATGAAGATATTATATGATATATTCGTTTTTCTAATAAAAGAAAATAATGTTTTAAGAAGAGTAGCTTAAAATTCTTTATTCTTTAGGAAAACAACCGAAAATTGACTCAAAAGTCAAAACCAAGGTATCTCGATTATGTGGTTGTTAAAGTGATCTAACTTCTGCTGGCAATCATATTTGATTTACTAGAAAGAGATTGTTTTTATTGAACTTGTGCACATGGTGAAATTTGAACTATATTTGTGCTAGCTACTCGGCAGGTTTCTCCTAGATCGGAAACTTTGGTGTGTTTGGATTTGAATTTTTAAAGCAATATAATTCACTTTTGATATATCTGTATAGTTTTTTTTTAAAAAATAATCTAAATCTCAAAACAATCTCAGTTCCAGATTTTTGGCAGAAACCTGATAATGTATGTCTAAGAAAATCATATTTTAGCTTTTTCAGTTGGATAACAAATTTAAGTTGTAAAATCATTTTTTTTTTTCAGAATTTGAAACAAACACTAATTGTGGGCCTAGTAAACTGTAACTTTGAGCACATTATAGAACATGGGCTATCTTTTAATATTACAGTCTTTTTATGAAACTCGTACGTTTTCCATTATCTTTCTTTAGTAACTTTGTGATGGCATGCAGGAAGTGAAGGCATTGACAAGATTTTCTCTCCTAAGCATAGCAGAGATGATAGTGTCCACAATAGAGGATTTTGTCCATCACCGAAGCTGGTAAGCAAAAGCTTGCACAAATCAACGATGGAACCGACATTAACTTTGCTCGAGGAAGCAGTTGCAGATTCACAGGAAAAGATCAATGCCTTAATCAGTGATTTTGGTATTTCAGAGTCCTCTGGGCAGCAACTTACCATTGCTAAAGAACTCAGTCAAAAGATTGAATCAATGGAGGGTTTATTGAAGCAATTACGGAATAAAACTTAAGACCTATTCATATTTGTATGTAACTAGAATTTATGATTGTCCTTTTTCTTTATTGATATATTTTACATAAGTCACAATTCATTTTGTATATAGCAAAGAAGATCATATTGCTCAGTGTTGTATAAAATAGTTAGAAATTAGGACTCTTCATTATTGTAAGAAAAATTTTGTTTGGTTGAGCCTGTAGTGCTAAATAACAATTTTGGTAGCTTGCCGTCATCTCATGAAATTTTCTTTTGGATGTTTTAATTTGTTCATGTGTAATACTGTATTCAGAAAATATTTAATTAATATTTATTAAGTTAAAATTGCTTTAGATAATAGATAGTATGTTTATTGTGTTCATTTATATTGTGTGAATATATGCCCTACAACAATACAGAAAAATGTTTTCACCATAAAGAATTTGCTGTAATACTGCGCCTCCTTAGTGACTCTCAGTAAGATGATGAACCCAATAATAAGATCTTAATATGTTTGCTAAATCTTCAAAAGAAAATAATAATGAAAGTCTATTGAAAGTTGTGTCTAAACTCAAATACAAACTTGATCACTGTGAGAGTCATAGACAGAATAATAAAACAACCAATTCAAGTGTTATAAAATAACGGTCATATCCAAAAAATAACCACTTGATGCTACGTTGTAATTCATAGAAAGTATTAAGCTTCTGCAATTTCTAACCCAAAAAATACATTAACATATTCCCTAAACCCATCATCATTAACCAAAAAATAAGTTTCTCTAATCTTGTGAAAGGTGTGGCAGCAGCCTGATGACACTTCCCAGCAACTCGGTCCAGTTGAAGTGTGTCAGCCACCTTTTCCAAACCACCATAAAGGCCATTGCAGAACCTCATCACATGCTTCACATCATAAGCATTTCCCCCAAACAGCTCCTTCACAATCTCCAAGAACTCCTCCAAGCGCGTCGAAGAACACCCCCATGTCAGAATCTTCACCAAATATCCAATATCATAAGCACCATGGAATGTGACCATTGTCAGTGCTTTGTTGAACAGCAGCCCGGATGCTGCTGCCAACTTCGCAAAATGCACTGAAGAAACTCTGGCCACTGCATTGCGTGCAAAGTCGATGCCCTGGCTGCATAAGAGTGCCACAGAGTCCTTTGCGTGAATGTCACGTATGAGGTTGAAGTCTCTGAAATTGAACTCCAGATGTAGTGAGTTTTGTTGTTGGTTCCTATGTGAGGGAGGTTGCCGTGCTCTTCTGAGCGAGTGAGTTCAAGCTGAATAATTTTGAGCGCGTCCACGTTGGCCTTCATGACTTGGTAAGTTTCCTCTCGGACAATCTTGGTGGGGGATGGATGACTACGCTGGAGATTCAGTGTCAATGGAGACAAATAGATATTTGTCAATCAGGCTGCTTATGATTCGGAACTCGGAGGCAGCCCACACTTGCCTGATCACAACCGAGCTGTTGGGACTAGGCTCTAGAAGCGCAGCTGTTACACAAACCTTGGTTGAGCAGCGCGCGATAAAATGGCGGAAAACCAACAACCATGGACGGTGTCATCAGAAAAAACTCTCGGTCATTTTTATAGTCATTCTTGTTCGTCATCGACCCTCGTCATTCTTGTATATATGGTCGTGCTATTTCTAACTTAACCTTGGAAAGCAACTCTGTTAAATTCTTAGAAGTTGAAAAAAAAGATAGTTCAAAGGTATGATTGTTGATCACGTAAGAAAAATAGAAGAAGAAAAGACCAATGTATTGTATAATATATGCACTAAGGTTTTATAAACTAAGCACTTGTTTAATGTGAACAACTATAGAATTAAAGATTTAGATTTATTAATTGCAAATTGTTTTTTAGATTTTACATTTATTTGATTTGATTTGTCCTGATTTAATTTAACACAAATATATTTATTTGATTGATTCTATTATTAAAAGCTATTGTGTGCCAATGAGTAATAGCTCAAATGGCATAGTCTCCCCATACTCAATTAAAAAGTTACGGGTTCGAGTCTCCTATCTTTGATAAAAAAAAAAAAAAAACTATTGTGAAAATATGTTTTTGTGGAGTTTGAATGCAAAGTGTGTGCTTGTATGAGTGAATTGGAAACGGTACACTACCTTTTCTTTGACGGAGTTCCTTTAAGAAATGTTTTGAGGCTTGGGTGGATAGGGGTATGAGTAAGAAAGGGTCCATGGGAAGAGTATTAAGTTTCTACGTTATTTAATGATGTATTTAAGTTTCTGATTTTGTGTTGCTATGGTTTCTTTAGGTATGATTTCTTTAGGTGCTGTTTACTAGTTGTCTAGGATTTTGCTATTAACTATTTATTTAGAGAAAGTCTAGAAGATTAATTAGTGGTCCATTTAACTAGAGTCAATTAGGATAAAAATAGTTCTAAAAATAAAAATCAATGTAATGTATATTACACTGCATCAATGTCCAATTGTTTAATGTGAACAATGACAACATTAAGAATTTAGATTTATTAATTACAAACTTGATTTGTTTTGATTTAATTTAGAGTATTACTATATATACAAATCTTTTTGGCATACAAATTATATAAGTTAATCTTAACCCAACAAAATTTACTTACATAACACACGTTTGAAATCACGTTGTTTCTCTTTGTATCCCGCGTTGCTCCTCCTCCTCTTCCTCCTCCTCCTCCTTCTTCTTCTTCTTCTTCTTTGCATTTCTCTTCCTTTTTCTTCGCGTGTTTCATCTTCATCGTTATTTTTTTATTATGTTGTTGTTGCATTTTTTTCCTCCTCTTCTTTCTATTGATTTTGCAACATTATGTATTTTTTTTTTTGTTTTATTTTTTCCTCCCAAAAAGAATTATGAGAATAGGAAATAAGAAGATGAAAAAGAAGAAGCAACAAAAGATGAAAAGGAGGAAGAGAGAGTTTTGAATTATGCAGAACTTATTAGTACACATACACCAAAAATTCTTAAACAATACACTCAAATATTTTTGTATTACACCCAAATATTTTTGTGTTACACCCAAATTTTCTGCAAATACAGAAAAATATTTTCTCTAATGCTACATTTTCTTCTTTTTTTAGTTGAATGGATGTAAGTTCATCATCTTTCAAGTAATTTTGCAGCATTATGTGTTTCTTGTTCTTCTTTGCTTGATTTTTTTATTTTTATCTTGTTAAGAGAGTAAAACAAGAAGAAACTTGAGAAGGTAAAACAAAAAGAAAAAGATGAATAAGAAAAAAAGAAGAAGAAGATGGTGATAATGATGAAAAAAGAAGAAGCAGTAACAGAAGATGAGGAGGAGAAAGAGGAAGACGAAAGGTTTTGAATTATGCAGAACTTATCAGCACATATACACCGAAAATTTTTAAACGATACACTCAAAAATCTTCGTGTTATACCTAAATATCATCGTGTTGCACCCAAATTTGCTGCAAATACAGAAAAATATTTCCTCTAATGCTGCATTTTTTTCTTCTTTTTTTCCTTATTTCTTTCTTTCTTTTAGTTGAATGGATGTAAGTTCATCATCTTCCAAGTAATTTTGTACCATTATGTGTTTCTTCTTCTCTGTTTGATTTTTTTTTGTTTTCATTCTTTTTAAGAGAGTAAAATAAGAAAAAACTTGAGAAGATAAAACAAGAAAAAAATATGAATAAGAAAAAAAAAAGATGATGATGATGATGAAAAAAAAGAAGAAGAAGCAGCAGAAGATAAGGAGGAGGGAGAAGAAGAGTTTTGAATTATGCAGAACTTATCAGCACACATACACAAAAATTCTTAAATAATACACTCAAATATCTTTGTGTTACACCTAAATATCTTCGTGTTACACCCAAATTTGCTGCAAATACAGAAAAATATTTCTTCTAATGCAGAACTTTTACATTACATTCAATTCAAACCATCAACGATGAACAACAATTTTCACAAACAAAAATATTATTTTCCTACAGAATCATAAACTACTAACGAAAATATTAACTTGAATCGAACCACACCTTAGCCACTTGATTGGATTCAAAATAATAATCAATTTCGTTCTAGTTCAATTGACAATCTGAACTTGAATTATTCAACAACGAGATAACTGATGATGGAGGAAAGGAGGAAAAGGAAGGAGGAGAAGAAATTCCAATGAAAAAAGAAGGAGGAATAGGAGGAGGAGGAGGTGGTGTTGGTGACGACGTTAACGAAAGAGAAAAATAACGAAGAAGAAGAAGAACGTGCAGTATGTAAACCCCGATAAATTAGTAGATAATTAGTCAATAAATTAGTTTTTAATAAAAAAAGATTAGAAATATGAATATTATATCAAATTAGAATAGAGCTCATCGAAACGAGAATTTTGACACTAATTTCGAAGAAAACGGTCTAAGATTGGACCGCATGGGCCGAACCGCTTGAACCGGTCCAAATTGGGCCGTCGGTCCAACCGGACAGACCTATTAAATGAACCCAGCATTGCCCTCTCCCTTATTTCAGCAACACGAAGCTGAAAGCTTCCCAGGGAGAAGAAGAGCGAAACACCCCGTAACCTTACGGTAAATTTCTAACTCCCGTAACTTCTCCGTCTGAGCTCCAATCGCCGCACCGTTTGTGGCCACGCGTTCACCGCGTCGAGGTCTACGTCTCCACCAAAACAATTTCATAGGTAACTAGCTATTTCACCTCAGCCTCTTCTTTTTCCCAATTTTTGAATTTTGAGTGAGAATGTTGAATTTCTTTAATTTCTGATGTTTTAGGATCTAATTAGCTTGAAGAAAACGTTCAGTCTTGCTTATTTGAAGCTTGGGTAAGGTGAGGATACGATAATTTTATTTTAATTTTATTGAATTTGAGCTTTGAGTATTAAATTAGATGTATATGTGTTATGAATGCGTATTAGGTTGTGAATAAATAATTGGAGCTTGAAATTGTGAATACTGGAACTTGGAGGAAGCTGATTAGTTGAATTTTGAAGGGCTGTCTTGTTTTTAAATAATTTGCTTTGGTCGTTACGTGGAAATCAGCCAAGGTATGGTTTAGGTTTCTTGCATTTAATATATAATGTTTTGTGAAAACTTAGGCTAGATGACCATATGATGAGCTGAATTGCACGGAATGGTACAATGCTTAGTATATACTTGATATCTATGATGTGGCTTGATTGTGTGGTAGAGTTGGTTGTTATATGGACATTCCAATGAAATATGGCTAGTTGATGATTTTATAGGTTATATGCTTATAGATTGAAGGCTTGATGGTTTTGTTGATAAATATATTATTGATGGTTGGTGGTTGAAAAATGGATTAATGTTGTGTTGAGTTGTGTTATTGATATATGGTGTTAGATTTGGCATATTTGATAAGGAATGGAATGGAGATTGATTAAAAATTGAGGTTTGAACATTTTTGTAAAGTTGATTTTTGGCCGAACTTCGGCGAGGTATAACTTGGCCTTCGGACCCTCAATTTGTTTCTAACTTGTTTAAATTGAAAATTGGGTTCGTGATGTTTGTGCCACTTGAAGAACGGTTGAAAAATGTTGCAAATCGAATAAGTTATGTTGGCTGGAAGATTAAGTTTATAAACTATCCTTTAACAGGATTTTTGCAGCTTTGTTTCCTCAACTCTGCTACTGCATCTGCTTCTGGTTTTTTCAAAGAACGTATGGCCACGCGTACGTGTGGAGTAGATTTTCGGCGACGCGTAAGCAAAGAGTCCATGCGTGCGCGTAAGGGGTAAACAGGCATGTCCACGCGTACGCATGACATGACGGTTTCACCTACGCGTACGCGTGGCACATTTTTTAGCAAACATGATTGTTAATGTTTTAAAATAAATTTCAAACATCTAAACCTCTATTTTTATTCCTTTAGTCATGAATATTAGTGTTAAACTCGACAGTCAGATGAAGCTAGGAAATGAGGATAACTTGAAGGTGAAGTAAAGTTGAAAAGTGACGAATTGGTTATGAGATGTTATGGATGAGTCATATATGATACTTGATTGGATGTTCAGATGAAAGATTATGTATGAAATTTGGCTTGAATGATTTAATGATCTGAGATACGAGATTCCCTGGATAAAGTGTCGTGGCCTTCCATCACGTGTACCAGGTTGAAAACTCGATACTCTGTTGACCCTACGACGTAAGTGTGACCGGGTACTATATAAATTCCCGAGAATGTTACCCCCATTGAGCAATATTGATTATTTGAGATAAAACTATGCATAGACTCTTGGGGATGCACGTCGGGGGACAGTCTAAGTTCAATTCAGACTTGTCGGGTTGGCTGGATAATCGACAGATGAGCCTCATCAGCCATAGGACAGGCATGCATCATATGCATATTACTTGAATTACTTGCTTGTGCTTTAATTGTGTGTGCCTACATGTACTTGCCATGTTAAATGTGTATTTGTTATCTGCAGTATTTGTAACCTTCTTGTGCTTGCCTTTATCTGTCTATTTGTCTGTGAAAACGCATGATGGAGTTGGAGGTATGGAGGAATGGCAGTATGGGACTTAGATTTAGGGTTAAGTTAAGTTAGGTTTAAATATTCTTAAAAAACCACCTTTTATGGCTTCTGTTTAATACTTTAAGCTCTATAATCTGAGTGTCGGCGTTCTAGGATTGCTTCTAGCATTCCCAAGACCTTATATATTATGTGTGTGGCACCTTTACCATCCTGAGAACCTCCGGTTCTGATTCCATACTATGTTGTTATTTTTCAGATGCAGGTCAAGAGGCATCTCGTTAGGCGTCTGGACTCTTGAAGTGGAGTGGTTACTGGGTTATTTTGTTATACTATGATGTATATATATATATATATATATATATATATATATATATATATATATGTACTTGGCTTTCTCTCCGCATAACTTGTTCTTTTTGATCCTCTTAGAGGTTTATGGAGAGGCAGGATTGTGTATATGTACTTTTGGGTTTTTGATATGTATGTATATATGTATAAATATTCTCTGGCCAGTCTTGACTTTGCAGGCTGAGTTAGGAGCTTGTTATTTTGTATCTTTGGCACTCTATACCTACTTTTGTCATCTTATATTTAGTAGTTATAGTTTTCTTAGCACGCAAGTTAACTCGTTCCTTGAGCGTTGCGCTTTTATTTTGCGACTTTTATTTCCTCTATTCTTCAAGGCTCCTAGCATATTATAATTCTTTTGCTATTATATATACTCATTTTATTTTAGAGGTCGTAATACCACACCACCTCTGTTTTACGACTTAAGCGTAAAGCTTTGTGTGATAGGGTGTTACATTATGGTATCAGAGCAGTTTGTTCCTATAGAGCCTGAAAGACGGACTGATTGTGCTTCTGTGCATTCTCTGTGTATGTGTTTATGTGCTATTAGGATATCTAATTGATATATATGGCATAAACGTTTGTGAGCATGCATTTGGAACTTAAAGCATTAGACTTGCGATGTTGAGACTGATCAACTTAATATCACTTGTTTGGTGTCTATAGTGACCAAATGTCGACTCGCGGACGCGGTCGCGGGTGAGGTAGAGGTAGGACAGGCACCGTTACTCCTGCTCCCATAGGGACTGATCCAGTAGACTTTATGGCTGCCCTCAGAAATATGGCTATAGCTATGCAGGCAACAGCTGAGGCATTGGGTAATCAGATAAACCAGGGTAATCACGGGAACAATAATCATGAGGACGGTCCTATGACAGTTGCTACATTTCTGAAAGTTCACCCTCCGACTTTTAGGAGAACCTCAAATCTTACTGATGCAGATAATTGGATTCAGGCTATGGAAAGGGCGTTACAGGCACAACAGGTTCCTGAAGAGCAATGGGTTAAATTTGGAACTTATCAGTTGCAAGGTGAAGCTCAGTATTGGTGGCAGGGAACACGACGTATCCTGCAGCCTGATGGTGCTGCGATTCCTTGGGAGGTTTTCTGGACAGAATTTTATAAGAAATATTTTCCTAATTCAGTCAGAAATACCAAGAAACTTGAACTGATGCAATTAAAGCAGGGACAGATGATTGTTGCTGAGTATACTAGTAAATTTGAAGAGTTATGTCGCTTTTCTCGTATTTGTCAAGGTGCGCCTGAAGATTTTGCTGAATGGAAGTGTATAAATATAAAGGAGGTCTTCGGAGCGATATTCTGAGCTTTGTTGCCCCAATGGAGATTAGAGTGTTTTCTAAATTGGTGAATAAGAGCATGATGGCTGAGGATTGTGTGAGGAAGGCGGCAGCAGAGAAAGGAAGTTTGAGGGTGCCTTTTCAGAGACCTTCAGGGAGGAACTTTGCTCGGAGAGGTAGTAATTTCAAGCGTGGAGGCTTTGTTCCGCAGCAGACTCAGGGTCAAGGTAATTACAGAAGGCCGAATACTAATGTTAGTCAAGGAAAGAGGTTTGTGAAGCAGCCACAGCAGGATCTGAATTGTCAGAAGTGCAGAAAGTATCATCCTGGAGTTTCGTGCAGATTAGGACTTGGAGTATGCTATTCCTGTGGACATCCCGGGCATATAGCCACTAATTGCCCAGAGAAAAAGAAGTATGAGACTGGTAGGGTGCAGTAGCCGGAGAGAGTATCACAATGGATTTTGTGATAGGTTTGCCTATAACCCGGTCTGGTTGTGACGCTATTTGGGTGGTTGTGGATCGACTAACAAAATCAGCTCACTTTCTTCCTATCCGAATAAGTTGCACAATGGAAGAATTGGCTCGAATGTATATTAAAGAGATTGCCAGGTTACACGGCGTGCCATCTACCATTATATCTGACGGAGATCCTCGTTTCACATCAAGGTTCTGAGGAGCTTTTCAGCGGGCATTTGGGACTCAGTTAAGTTTGAGTACTGCGTATCACCCTCAGATAGATGGCCAGTCAAAGAGAACTATTCAGACCTTGGAGGATATGCTAAGGGCTTGTGTTTTGGACCAGCCAGCGAGCTGGGATCAGTATATGCCATTAGTAGAATTTGCTTATAATAATAGTTACCATGTGAGCATCGGAATGGCTCCATATGAAGCTCTGTATGGCAGGAAATGTCAATCTCCACTATGTTGGTATGAAACTGGAGAAAGAAGTTTGTTAGAGCCTGAGATGATAGCTGAAACTACTGAACAGATAAAGAAGATTCGTAGTCGAATGCTTATAACCCAGAGCCGCCAGAAGAGTTATGCTGATCAAAGGCGAAAGCCTTTAGAATTTGAGGAAGGGGAGCATGTTTTTCTGAAAGTTACACCAACCACTGGAGTGGGAAGAGCTATTAAGACTAAGAAACTGAATCCCCGTTATATTGGACCGTTTGAGATCCTGAAAAGAATTGGGCCAGTGGCTTATAGAATTGCCTTACCGCCGTATCTTTTGAATTTGCACGACGTGCTTCATGTGTCACAGCTTTGGAAGTATACTCTGATGCAAGTCATGTTCTAGAACCGGAACCAATCCAAATAAGAGAAGATCTAACACTTCCAGTAACTCCAGTGAGAATTGATGACACCAGTGTTAAACGATTATGCGGAAAGGAGGTATCATTGGTAAAAGCAGCTTGGAGTCGAGCAGGTATCGAGGAACATACTTGAGAACTCGAGTCAGATATGCGGAAGGATTACCCACATCTCTTTTCAGGTAATTGAATTTGAATTTTGAGAGCAAAGTTCTTTGTTAGGTGGGTAGGATGTAAACCCCGATAAATTAGTAAATAATTAGTCAGTTTTTAATAAAGAAGATTAGAAATGTGAATATTATATCAAATTAGAATAGAGCTCATCAAAACGAGAATTTTGACACTAATTTCGAAGAAAACGGTCCAAGACTGGACTGCATGGGCCGAATCGGTTGAACCGGGCCCAAACCGGGCCGTCGGTCCAACCGGACCGACCTATTAAATGAACCCAGCATTGCCTTCTCCCTCATTTCAGCAACACAAATCTGAAAGCTTCCCAGGGAAAAGAAGAGCGAAACACCCTGTAACCTTACGGTAAATTTCCAACTCCCGTAACTTCTCCGTCTGAGCTCCAATCGCCGCACCGTTTCCGACCACGCGTTCACAGTGTCGAGCTCTATGACTCTACCGGAACAATTTCATAGGTAACTTGCTATTTCACCTCAGCCTCTTCTTTTTCCCAATTTTCGAATTTTGAGTGGGAATGTTGAATTTCTTTGATTTCTGATGTTTTAGGATCCAATTAACTTGAGGAAAATGTTCACTCTTGCTTATGCGAAGCTTGGGTAAGGTGAAGATATGATAATTTTATTTTAATTTCATTGAATTTGAGCTTTAAGTATTAAATTGGATATATATATATATATATATATATATATATATATATATATATATATATATATATATATATATTGGAACTTGAAATTGTGAATATTGGAACTTGGAGGAAGCTGATTAGTTGAATTTTGAAGGGCTGTCTTGGTTTTAATAATTTGCTTTGGTTGTTACGTGAAAATCGGCCAAGGTATGGTTTAGGTTTCTTGCATTTAATATATAATGTTCTGTGAAAACTTAGGCTAGATGACCATAGGATGAGTTGAATTGCACGGAATGGTACAATGCTTAGGATACTCGATATCTATGATGTGGCTTGATTGTGTGGTAGAGATGGTTGTTATATGGACATTCCAATGAAATATGGCTAGTTGATGATTTTATAGGTTATATGCTTATATATTGAAGGCTTTATGGTTTTGTTGATAAATATATTACTGATGGTTGGTGGTTGAAAAATGGAGTAATGTTGTGTTGAGTTGTTTTATTGATATATGGTGTTAGATTTGGCATATTTGACAAGGAATGGAATGGAGATTGATTGAAAATTGAGTTTTGAAAATTTTTGTAAAGTTGGTTTTTGGCCGAACTTCGGCGAGGTATAACTTGGCCTTCGGACCCTCAATTTGTTTCTAACTTGTTTTAAAATAAAAATTGGGTTCGTGATGTTTGTACCACTCAAAGAACGGTTGAAAAATGTTGCAAATCGAATAAGTTATGTTGGTTGGAAGATTAAGTTTATAAACTGTCCTTTAACAGGATTTTTGCAGCTTTGTTTCCTCAACTCTGCTACTGCATCTGCTTTTGGTTTTTTCAAAGAACATACGCCCACGCGTACGCATGTAGTAGATTTTCGGCAACGCGTAAGCAACGAGTCCATGCGTGTGCATAAGGGGTAAACAGGCATGTCCACGCGTACGCGTGATATGACGGTTTCACTTACGCGTACGCATGACGAAAGACGCGTGCGCATGCTGCGTTTTTGCAATCCCACGCGTACGCATGGCACATTTTTCAGCAAACATGATTTTAATGTTTTAAACTAAATTTCAAACCTCTAAACCTCTATTTTCTTTCCTTTAGTCATGAATATTAGTGTTAAACTCGACAGTCAGATGAAGCTAGGAAATGTGGATAACTTGAAGGTGAAGTAAAGCTGAAAAGTGACGAATTGATTATGAGATGTTATGGATGAGTCATATATGATACTTGATTGGATGTTCAGATGAAAGATTATGTATGAAATTTGGCTTGAATGATTTAATGATTTGAGATACGAGATTCCCTGGATAAAGTGCCGTGGCTTGCCACCACATGTACCAGGTTGAAACTCAATACTCTGTTGACCTTACGACATAAGTGTGACCGGGCACTATATAAATTCCCGGGAATGTTACCCCCATTGAGAAATATTGATTATTTGAGATAAAACTATGCATAGACTCTTGGGGATGCACGTCGGGAGATAGTCTAAGTTCAATTCAGACTTGTCGGGTTGGTTGGATAACCGACAGATGAGCCTCATCAGCTATAGGACAGGCATGTATCATATGCATATTACTTGAATTACTTGCTTGTGCTTTAATTGGGTGTGCCTACATGTACTTGCCATGTTAAATGTGTATTTGTTATCTACAGTATTTGTAACCTTTTTGTGCTTGCCTTTATCTGTCTATTTATCTGTGAAAACGCATGATGGAGTTGGAGGTATGGAGAAATGGCATTATGGGACTTAGATTTAGGGTTAAGTTAAGTTAGGTTTAAATATTCTTAGAAAACCACCTTTCTATGACTTCTGTTTAATACTTTAAGCTCTATAATCTGATTGTCGGCGTTCTACGATTGCCTCTGGCATTCCCAGGACTTTATATATTATGTGTGTGGCACCTTTATCATACTGGAAACCTCCGGTTCTCATTCCATACTATGTTGTTATTTTTCAGATGCAGGTCGAGAGGCATCTCGTTAGGCGTCTGGACTCTTGAAGCGGAGTGGTTACTGGGTTATTTTGTTATACTATGATGTATATATATATATATATATATATTTAGCTTTCTCTCCGCATAACTTGTTCTTTTTTATCCTCTTAGAGGTTTATGGAGAGGCAGGATTGTGTATATGTACTTTTGGGTTTTGGATATGTATGTATATATGTGTAAATATTCTCTGGCCAGTCTTGACTTCGCAGGCTGAGTTAAGAGCTTGTTATTTTATATCTTTGGCACTCTATTCCTACTTTTGTCATCTTATGTTTAGTAGTTATAATTTTCTTAGCACTCAAGTTAACTCGTTCCTTGAGCGTTGCGCTTTTATTTTGCGACTTTTATTTCCTCTATTCTTCAAGACTCCTAGCATATTATAATTCTTTTACTATTACATGTACTCATTTTATTTTAGAGGTCGTAATACCACACCACCTCTGTTTTACAACTTAAGCGTAAAGTTTTGTGTGATAGGATGTTACACAGTTACCGCGCGAAGAAAAACGTGCGCGCGTAAATATAAATGACTTGAGAGAAAGTCTAGGAGACCAACTAAATGAACGTTGAAAATATTTGAGTCAACTAAGATTTTGCTTTGCACATGGATGTTGTATTCATTTAGGAAAAGTTTAGGAGACCAACTAATAGTCCGGTCAACTAGAGTCAATTAAGATAAAAAATAGTTCCAAAAATAAAAACCAATGTAGCATTACACTGCACCAAAGTCCAATTGTTTATTGTGAACAATGATAACATTAAATATTTGATTTATTAATTATAAATTTATATTATTAGACTTGATTTGTTCTGATTTAATTTAACACAAACATAATTATTTAATCTATTCTATTATTAAAATAATTGTGAGAAAATATTTGAGTGATTATTATTCTATTTATTTAATTTAATTTAAAATAAAGATTTAATTTCACTGCAAGAAATTTATGCATGGCTTCTCCTAATTTTTAAAGTGTATAATTTTGACGCTATCATCTAAATTGTAAAATAAGAAAGAAGATAAATTTTTTAATATATAATAATTAATAAATTTAATTTAAAATAAGGATCTATTTTATTTTACTAAAAGAGATTCAGGAACTTAAAAGACAAAAGTACCGATTTATTGTATTTATATGTTCTATCCCGATTACTTTTAAATTATATTTCAATATATGTTTCGATAATTTTTTTTAATTTTAAAAATATTAATTACAATTGATTGGATTTTAAAATGGTGTAGTTAAATTATATTCTATTTTTTAAAAATATTTTGTTTAGACAAGATAATTATATTAATTATAGCTTTAAATTAGTTTGTTTGAAAAAATAATTAAGTTATTTTTGTCATCTACGAAATTGGCTGCTAAATTTGCCATTTTTACTGGATCTTCGTCAGTTAATTAGGGATGAGCACAGGTGGCGGGTATCAGATTACCCGTCTGAATTCGAACCGAATCAATTAAATTGGTTCTGAAATCAACGAGTAATCGGGTCTAATCCGAACCAAACCAATGGCTTTTGTTAGTGATTGGTTCGGGTATCGGTTTTGGGGGGTGCGAAACCCGAACCAACTCGCGAACCCGATCATATATTAATTAAATAAAAAATAAAAAAAATATATATGACTTTTTCATTAGACAATGATTATTCATTATTAATATGTTTGGATTTTAATGAGTTTAGCTTTTAATGTATTTGGTGTTTAACATGTTTGGATTATTTCTATTGATGTTACATGTTTATTGTACTTGTTGAATTTTTAAGATAAAAATTTGGTTTTTTTTTTTTATGAATTTCAAAGTCATTGGGTACTCAATTACTCGAACCGAACCAATCCGTTCTTAATCGGTTTGGTTTAGTTCGGGTACATATACAAAAAAATACAAATTCGAACCAAACCAAACCAATTACATTTTGATCGGTTCAGTTCTAATTTTACCATAAACCTAAACCAAACCGACCCGTGCTCACCCCTACAATTAATATATTGTAATGGAGATGTTTCTAAGTTACTTTCACATATACCATCATTTAAATTTGATTTTAAATATAATTACAATTCAACAAAATTTAAAAATAATAAAGGAAAGTGTGTTACTATACAATAAATTGGATTTTGTCTTTAGTAAGCTCAAGTATTTTGAGTCTTTTTGATGAACACAATAAATAATTTATAAATACAACTCATATGGGAGTTTAATAATAATTATTAATTTTTTATCTTTACCACAAATATTTTTAAAATTCATTTGGGTAACCGTAGGTTTTCTACCTTCACTTAGTGACTAACACACTCTACTTTCTTTTTCTTCCCTTTTCACAGAATCCACGTCTACTCCTCTTTTTTTTTTTTTTTGAAGTAAAGGAGCTCAACACAACAAGGTAGAGTAACAAAAGAACTAAGAACTAAACAGTAATAATAAACAATCCACATCTACTCCTCTCTTTTTCATCGTTGCCATTCTCAGCCTCTCCTGGCGCTATTCTCAGGTTCATTCTCAGTATCTCTCTTCTCGCTATTTGTCTTCAGCATCAGAGTTCCGTCATTCTCTCTGCCATCATCGTGCACCGCGTCATTCCGTAGCTGTTCAGTGTCGTCGTTCTCATTGCTCAGCGCCATCGTCCTCAGCAGGCAGTGGTGGCGTAGGTCTCAGAGAGCCAGCATCGTCAACGCCGTGGTGTTTCGTCTCCCCCTTCATCGCTACACTTCCAGAGTTCCAATGGAGTCTTAGCCTTAGGTATGAATTTGTTTCATTTAGCTCATGTTTTTATCCCTTTATATTCTGCTGTATGAATCTGTTTCGTTGAAGTCATTCAATTGTTTTTTTTTTTGTTCTACTTATTTTTTGTTAAGATTTTTTGTATGAATTTATTTCATTCATTTCATTCAATTAGTAGTTTTGTTCCATTTATTTGATTGTTTAAAATTTTTTAGTTCTATTTATGAGGGTTAAGGTATTTGTTTTTATGATTCTGATTTTAATTTTGGGTTTATGTTTCTGTCTACGATGTTCTATTTTTATTTGCTATTGCTGTTTGATTTTTTTTCATGATTTTAATTTTTGAGTTTATGTTTCTATTCAAATTTGGTATTTATTTTTATGATTCTTATTTTAATTTCTAGCTTTATGCTTCTGTTCATGATATTCCATTTTTTATTTGTTATTGTTGTTTAATTTTTGTTCATGATTTCAATTTCTGAATTTATGTTTCTACTCAGATTTGGTATTTATTTTTATGATTCTGATTTCAATTTATGGGTTTATGTCTCTGTTCAATTTGGTATTTAGAATAGTTGCATTGGCATATCACTACCATTATTAACTTTATTCTAGCATATGGAGAGGACATAACATCAGAATGATTGATGACCACTTTCTTTCAACAAATTGTATTTCTTGAATCGTGTATTGCTGGTTGCTTGTGACATGGCGTGCTCACATTCGTATATATATGAGAGGGAGGACAATATGACAATATCCAAATTAATTTCATTGTGTTTGGGATTCACAAGTGACAAATGTTTATTTGGTTGAAATTTGGTTATGACAGTGCCAAATGTTTACATAGTCTTCTATAGTTTCTATCAGTCTCCTATTAAACTAACATCTATGGTACACTATACTACTATCCCTATTATCACTTCGTTCAATGTTGAGACTCTTGATTATGAGGGCAAGACATTTTTGGTTCCTCTATTATCCATAATAGTTTGAATTCACCTCTCTTCTTTCCCAATGACAAAAATGTGCCTGCATTTTAAGAAAGCCAAGGTATTAAAAATAATACAAGTTTTTGTAAATCACGGAATAATTAATGACAACTCGTAGTAAGAAACATGCATAAAGCTTAACAATAGTTCATCAGACGCATCATGCAATTAAACATGTCTATATATCAATAAGTGTGCAAACAAGCTATCCAATTTGTAAAGTGTTCTTTAATAACTTGTACTTCTTTAATTAATTTATCAGTAAAGGTTTGAAATTATGAACCAACCAACTAAACAGTAGTGGTGTAAAAAGTAACAGAAAAACCAAAACAGGAATAAAGAACTAAATCAACTAAAAATTAATCCAGGCAATTAAAATGCTAAAAAGAAAAAATCTTGACTTCGGCACAAACAGCTTGTTTTCAAGAATTGAAGCGATTCCAGCGGTAAACTTCTTGTTCATGTCGGGTTTAAGACCACCAATGGACACCAATTCAGCATAAGCTGCAGGCTGTTCATTCCCACCAAAGGCTATGGACATTGACCCTTTTAGTACAATCATCACATACTACACATCAAGAATAGGGTGAAGTTTAAAGGATTTAGGACAATGTGAATAGCGCCTAACAAGAAATCAGTATACCAAAAACAAAGAAATGTTGAAAGTGAGAAAAATGAAGACTTCCAACTTGAAAAGTAATTCCATAAACACCATTGATCCAACATCTAGCTGAAGCATACTTCAAGACGTGTTGACAAGAACAAAGATGATTCAAAATGCTCATCAGCAACAATAAAAACCTTACACGAACATCATTAATTGGCACATAGATTCACCAATAAGGGAGCTAAGATATAATTAAAGCTTTAGCAAATATTCATATACAAGATGTTAAAAAAGAGAGAAAAAGGTAAAAAAAGAAAAGAAAAGAAAGAAGACAAGAAAATAGCTTATCATGTATTTTCATGGATTGCTTCTGTTTAACAATCTAATACAAATTAACAAAATATAGTTAATATTGGACAACAGATTATAATATACAAAAGTAAATATCTATCCACTCATCTTTAGCATTTTTAAATTAAGATATAAAAATCTCACAATAAAAAGCACCCAGAAAATTCAACCCTTTAAAATCTAAATAACAGAAACATATGATGAAACTTTGAATGATGAGAAAAGAGAAAATTAAAAGAAATAAATTTACAACTTCAATTGAGTTGAAAAGGGGCACAGTAGTAGAAGATGGGTGCACAAGTCAAACCCTAAACCCCAATCCTTACGCGAAGAGGAGTGCAATACAATAGAACAAATTGAGGAACATGAGCACCATGAAGCTGGTGGCAGATTAAATAAAATTCACTAAATCACACATCAAAACAAAACAATCATCATCATCAACATACGTTAATTATAAAATGCACAGAATTAAAATTGCCAAAGTATAAAACCTTGAAGATTAACATGTGCCAATGAGAATCTTCTTGATAATGGCACCAAGGAGGATCCCGGTAGAACTGAAGAGGCACTGCGTCCGACACAATTTCATGGGAATTTCAATGAAATCGAGAAATTGCGTTGAAATAGGAAGGTACCTGGTGAAAAAAACGGTAGAGGAAGAAGCGGCAGGGTCCTCACGAAGAGGAAGAAGCGGCAACAAGCATAAAGTACCTAGTGAGGAAGAGATCCTCACGAAGGGGAAAAAGCAGTAGCAAGCATCTGAAATGAGAGCTTGTTACTCAAATTTTATATGGGGCTAATTTTAAAATATCAAATACTTGTTATTTTTTACTGTAATTTTTAATAATTTATTTATGAGGTAAATACCAAATCGGTACTCGAAAGATTCTGGCGCTGACAAAATGGTACTTGATCTTTGTTATTGATAAAATGATCCCCGAAAGATTTTAAAATTTGACAAAAATGACCAACCGTCAATTGAGTTATCTAGAGTTAAGGTTTAAAGGTGACGTGTCAGTTAACAATTACAATAATTACAAAATTTAATCACTTTTAATTTTTATAATTTTAAAAACACTCCCAATTTCAATTTTTTAAAAACCCTAATCCCCTTTCTTTTGAAATTCTCATCTCTTCTCCTTCCTCATCATCATCCATCAATTTTCTTTCCCAATTAAATCCTCTTTATTTTCATTCGTTGCTGCCTCTACATTCCTCCTTCTTCCTATTTTTCTAACCAAAGATGCTTCTCTGATACTCAACCCCTTCTTCTCAAGACTCAACCCCTTTTTCATTTCTCATTTTTTCTCATATGCCATTAATTCCTCCAAAAGCTTCTCCACCTCGTAGCTCTTATTCTCCTCTTGATGTTGTTGATCACCACTTGACCCACCTGCCACCTCCGATGCCAAATCAGAACCAGACCCATACTCAGAATTATCATCAACACAACTCACAAATGGGTCTGCGTTGATGGCACCACCAGCACCAATAACTCCTCCATAATTTAGATCGTAGAGGTTTAGAATCCTTTCCTGGTTATTCATGTTGTTGTTGTTGTTGTTGGCATCACCATATTGATACAGAGGAGGATGATTACTCGATCTTCAAATGGGAGGAGGAGGAAGGTTCGTCATCCTCGTTAGGGAATTTCACTTTAGCTTTCTTTTCGCAAATCTTACGAGCTTCTCTGTCATAAGCCCTGGTGGCTTCTTTGGTGGTGTTGAAGGTTCCAAGCCAAAGGCGAACACTTTTCCTTGGATCGCGAATCTCCACTTCCCATTTTTCCTCTTCACACGCCTTCCCAATTGCAAACTGAACCATTGTCTTAAGAACACAGGGTCTTCCATGCGATGCCTCTACAGAAGATCTCACCCCCTCTGCCGCTATCACCACTACCACCACTACAACCAGAGTCTCGTTAATCACTACCTGATTCCCAAAAATAGCATCGTTGAGAGGAAAAAAAAGAAGCTAAAAAGGAGATTAGGGTTTTAGAAAATGATTATGATTTAGAAAAAAAAGAAAAGAGTTTTAGGGGAAAAAAAGTGGATTAGGATTTTTTTTAAAAAAATTGAAATTGGAGTTTTTTTTAATTATAAAAATTAAAAGTGGGTAAATTTTGTATATGATAATTGTTAATCGACACGTCACCACTAAACCTTAACTCCAAGTAACTCAATTGGCAGTTGGTTACTTTTGTCAAATTTTAAAATTTTTTGGGGATCATTTTGTTAATAACAAAGATCAGGTACCATTTTGTCAGCGACAGAATCTTTCGAGTACTGATTTGGTATTTACTTCTTTATTTATAAATTAAATACAAACTATTAGATCTATTATCAATCTAATCTAACGCTTCAAATTATATGGTGCATCAGATAAGCTCAAAAGACTTGGGCTGATATATATATGTAGTGGAAATTTATTGTCAAACACATTTCTTTTAAGGGTAAAGTACTAAATTGATCCCTTACGATTGGGCGTAATCCTGTTTTGATCCTTAAGGTTTAAAGTATCATCATGCTGAGTCTGGCGTGGAAGATTAAGTTCAACCTCAGACACCGAACGCGGAGGAGTGAAAATAGGCACCAAGCTCTCGTTGTGACGGCCAGGGAACCGAATACCCCTTGATTTGAGACTCTGAACCACAAAATGGAAACAAGCAATCAACAATAACACTAACAATAACCCACACTAGCAAATTCAACAGCTAGAGCTAGTAACTAACCCAATCAATTTAGCCTAGGATTTTGAGTTTCTAGTTTCTAGGCATGATATGATTATCAGAAATTGTCCCTTGACTTTAACTTAACAATGAAGCAAATATGCATGAAATAAGAAAAAAAAGGTAGTAGTACCTTGTAAGTTTCTTCATAAACAGGGAGATAGTGAAGCTCGATGGTGGATTCGCCTCAAGCCTCAATCATGATCAAAGCCTTGTTGCGGTTATTAAAACGGTTTGAGGATCGTCAATTAACCTAACCATATCATCAAGAAACCTCTTAGCAGCGACTTCAGAGAAAGCCTTCTCGCAATTCTTCACGATGGTTTCAAGCAAGACAAGGGGTAAGGAATCGAACCTTTCAAGCAGCGACTTCAGAGAAACCCTAAACCATGAATCGAATCTTTGCCGCTGAGGCCAGCGATGCATCCGACGCCAAGCTCGACGGAGACACCACCGATCGTTTCCTATAATCACCAGAGACGTCGGCACTAGCAGAATGACGGTTGGCGCTGACGGGTTGCCGCTGACGAGTGGCGCTGATGAGTTGCGCTGACGAGTGGTGCTGATGGTTGGCACCACGGGTGAGAGAAGGAGATGGCGGCGTGGGGTAGGGATGGATGTAGGAGCTGCGACGGGTTGGAGGGAGGGGTTGTGACGGGTTGAGAGAGGGAGACAGCGGCGTTGTTGGGAGAGGGAGTTAGGGTTGCAGAGATGAGAAGGGTGAGTGACGGCCAGATAGGGTTAGAAGTGATTTTCGAAACCAACACTTCTAGTCTAGGGTTAAAACATAAAACTTAGAAAAAAAAGTGAAGTGTTAAAAAAATGGGTGGGAAACTAAATTTTGGAAGGAGGGAACTCTATCGGTACGTTTTTGTAAGGTGCCCAAGTAAATATAAGATATGGGCACGCTTTAAAAAGGTGACCATTGAAAAACTAACTAGCCACATTTTTTAAGCGTGCCGGTTTCTCTCTATGGCCACGCTTTTCAAGTGTGGCAAAAAAAAGCGTGGCCAAATCACAAACCAGTAGCCACCCTCATAAAAGCGTGCCAATTTCTCTCTATGGCCACGCTTTTCAAGCGTAGCAAAAAAAAGCGTGGCCAAATCCCAAATCAGTGGCCACCCTCACAAAAGCGTGCCCATAGACCACTTTTGGGCATGCTTTAAAAGCGTGCAAAAAAAAGGGTGCCGACAGGCCTTTTTTCTTGTAGTGAAAGTTAAACAATTAACGAAATATCCTACATGACAGTAGTACAAGAATAAAGTCGATAATCTGGAGAATAAGTACAAGCTCCAGAAGTACAAAATCAACTGTGGATGCATCAAATTTATTTATCATTCTCCACAAATACAGTAGCTCAAAACATCTTGCAAACTCCTAAAACTAGTGAACAAGACAAGCTTATATGGGGGAGGAAAAAAAGGGCTCTTACTCGGTAATACCGGTTATCAGATTAGCTTCCAATTCTTCCATCCAGCTCAGGAGTACCTTCCAGAAATTTTTTACCAGAAGGAGCTATGGCGCTCAATTTGGGGGCTTAGGTGTCCAGCTAAGGTCAGGCTCTTTCTCTAGAAAGCAGTTCATGATGGCATACCTGTAAGAAAGAAACTGCAAGTTAGAATCCCCACAGCTCCATCAAATTTTTCCAAATGTCAAATTGAAAAAGAAACTGTTCTGCATTGTTTAATTATATGCCAACACTCAGCTCAAGTATGGTCAGAAATTAGAATTGCTAACATACCTGGAGATTATTATGACGAGTTGTGGACATGGTGGGTCTTGAATATGAAGAACATGGGTTCATGCAACAATGGTATTCGAAGAAAATGTCTCGCTGCAATAATCCTCTGGCAAATATGGATAGCTCGAAACTTAAAGGTGTTTAAAGGCAAAAACTCCTCAAACTTGGAGATTGCTCAAGCTACCATTAGAGCCAAAGACGAGTTTTGCAGAACTACCTTTTGCTAGTTCTCAACTCTAATTCCTTTTTTAAGTATTTCTCAGTATTCTTTAATCAATGAATTGTTTGTATTGGCGAGTGTCACCTCTTCAGTTTTTGTTGTCCTTTGAAGACCAAGTCAAATTTTTCATTTAATAAAATGATTGTTTTGCGAAAAAAAAAAACAGCAGTTGTAAAATTATCTTAAATAAAAGAATTATAAATAATAATTGTACATAATACTTATCTTTATTATGAACATATGAACATTTAAAAGATGGTTGGCTATTCTAATAAAGATTTTATGATTATTATCATATTAAGATATTTCATTTTGATTATTGGATGATAAATTATAGGACTTAACTTTTATATGTTATAAAAATATTATTTTTATTTAAAGTGTGACTAAACATATAAATTACACTTTTTAAACAAAAATCATCATAAAAAAATTTTTCGACATTTTTATTAGAATAGTTACTTAAAAAATTTATAATGGTATATGTTCTTCGTTCTCATAATTCTTATACTATTTAATATTATAATAGTATATAGTCTTCATTCACATAATAGTATCTGTTATTATGTTAATAAGAAAATTATATGGTACAGATCTAAATCTGTACAGATTTAAAGATTTGCTTACTTAAACCACACTTTCTAAAGCCACACTTTTCACTTAAAACCGTAGCTCTTCACAAAGAAAAGCGTCACCTAATGGAAAAAAGTAAATTAGAAGATTTAAGAGAAGAAATAATTAAGTTATCAAAATTAATAGATCAAAAATTAATGATTTTAACTAATGTTAACTGTAACGACACCGAATTCTTAAAATCAATACAAAATGATTTTTCTCAAAATCTTTATTTTACTATAAGTTTTATTGAAGGACTTCAAAAACCTGAAAAAACTTATTTTTCACACGGAATTGCTAAAAAATGCTACCATGGAAATGATTCCCCACATCTTTATCATACTTTTAACCCACAATTAAATTCTATAGTAGATATGCTTGAAGAAATATTAATATCCATAAAATTTCAAAGAAATAAGGAAAAAGAGAATCCCAAAGAAGAAAAATTCCAAAATATAATCAACATAACAGACTTAAAAGTAAAACCACCATTGAAATTATGAATATTGAAGAAAAATTAGAAGAAGTTACAATGCTTTTTAAACAATTAAAAATGGCTCAAGAAAATAATATTATGGAACACGGTTTTCAAATAGAAGAAGAATTAGTAAATTCTGAAAATATAGAAAATGAAGAACACATTCTAGATTATTCAAGTGACGAAGAACCAGCAATTCCAATACAAGTAAAAAATGAAGCTGGAACATCTAAGGATAATCAATCTCAATTTAAATGGGAAACAGGTTTTGATAATTATGCTTTTAAAAAAGGGTTTACAAATAAAGATTCAAAATATACAAAAATACCATCAAAATATGTTCCTAAAATCCAGAAAATGGAAGGAGAAAGAATGCTCGATTTAGACTGCAAAAAGAACGAAAAAGAAATTTTCGAAAATTGGTTGAATTCCTTTTTATTAGAAGCCTTTACTAATCCAAAACTTAGTGAATTGTCTGGAAGAGATATTTGGAATTACATAGGGTTTCATACTAAAGGAACTATAAGAGATTATATGACATCAATAGAAAACCAAATAATAGAAGAATTAGCAACAAAAGCTTATGATAAGATATTATATATAATGATGATTCTATATAAAGAATTTTTTGGAAAAAATATTATAGATCATAGACAAGAAGTTTATAATAAATAATATCAAGAAACAAAAAACCATTTAGCTAATATTCAGATATATGATCTATGTAATGTGGAGTCTTATATATGTGAATATAGAATACATTATTACAAATTAAAAGAAGAAGATAAAAATCATTATCTTAGTATGTATATAACAAAACTTCCATATCCTGCTAATGAATTTATAATGGGAAGATTTATAAGAGAAATAAATAGAGGAACAATTGAAAATAACTTTGGTGGAGCAACCTCTGCAATAAGAGAGGAAATAAAAGAACGTTGTATGCAAGAAGCAACTCAAAAAAGATTTGCAAACATAATTAGAATTTGCTGTCAAGATAATGAAGAGATACCTCAAAAATATGGTCTTAATAAAAATTTTCAAAGAAAAAGAAAATATCAATTTAGAAAAAGAAAATACTATCCAAACTGGAGAAAAAAGAGATATTTTAGAAAGGAAAATAATAATAAAAACAAGAGACAAAGAAATAACTATTGCCTGAATAAAAAAGAAAATTGTAAATGTTGGTATTGCCAAGAAGAAGGACACTATGCAAATGAATGTCCGAAACAGAAGGATAAAAAGGATCTTACTAAACAAATAGAAATTGCTAAGTCTTGTTTCATGGAACCTTTAGAAGAATCTGATGATAACTTAGACTATATTTTTGAATATGTCTCGGAAACAGACTCAGAGACTGAGTAATAATGCTACATTTATTACCATAAAAATAACAGAAAAGTTTATAAATACCTTCATAGATTCTGAAGTAACACAATGCTTTGCTAGTTCAAATATAAAACTTGATTGGAAAAAATTAAAGAAACCATTAAGAGTTAGAATAGCTGACAAATCAATACATAAAATTAACCAAAAAGCAGAGATGGTTGAAATTTTTATTCAAAATCATAGGAAATAATTTTTTAAAGCTATATCATCCATTCATTCAAGAATTAACATATATAGTTTTAAAAACTCCACACGATTCTTCAATAAATCAAAAATCAAAACGTATAAAAATACCGACTACTACTATAGATAAGATCTTAAAATTTAAAATATTTTCTATATTAGAGACATGTTATTTAAATTTATACTTTTAGATAAATATCCCAAAAAATAATCTTGGAATAAAGATAGAAGAACTTTTGGATGAAATTTGTGCTGAAAATCCTTTAGATATTAAAAATACAAATAACGAATTAGTAAGTATTAAATTAAAAGATCCTACAAAAGAGATAAATGTTCCAAATAAAATTCCTTATTCCGCAAAAGATAGAGAAGAGTTTTCACTAGAATGTAGAGATCTTTTGGAAAAAGGAATTACAAGATTAAGTAAAAGTCCTCATGCGGCTCCAGCCTTTTATGTCGAAAACAATAATGAAATTAAAAGGGGAAAACGAAGAATGGTTATTAACTATAAGAAGATAAATGAAGCAACTATTGGTGATGCTCATAAACTTCCAAGAAAAGATTCTATTTTAGAAAAAATCAAAGGAGCAACTTGGTTTTCATCTCTTGATGCAAAATCAGGATATTGGCAACTTCGTTTAGACGAAGAAACAAAGAAATTAACTGCTTTTACTTGCCCAACAAAAGAATCAACAAGTGTGTTGCTCTATGAATGGAATGTATTACCATTCGGATTAAAACAAGCCCCAGGTATTTATCAAAGATTTATGGAAGAAAATCTAAAAGAGTTAAATGAATTTGTTTTAGTGTACATTGATGATATACTAATTTTTACAAAACAGGATAGAGAAGATCATCTTCAAAAATTATTAATAGTTTTAGAAAGATGTAAAGAAAAAGGATTAGTTCTTAGCAAAAAGAAAGCAAGAATAGCAAAACAAGAAATAGAGTTTCTTGGATTAATTCTATCCACTCAGGGAAAGCTAAAACTTCAGCCAAATGTCCTAGAAAAGGTAAATTTATTTTCTAATAAAATAGAAGATAGAAAATAATTACAAAGATTTTTAGGGTGTATAAATTATATTTCTGATCAAGGATTTTTAAAAAATATAATAGAATACACTAAAAGCCTATTTCCAAAAATAAGTACTAAAAAAGAATGGAAATGGGATGAAAAAGATAGTATGCAAATTCAAAAGATTAAAGAATTATGTGAAAAACTTCCAGAACTTTATATTCCAGAAGAAAATGACTACTTAATAGTAGAAACAGATGCTTCAGACATAACCTGGTCAGGATGTCTAAAAGCTAAGAAAGCTATAAAAAGTTTGGAACAAGAAAAAGAATCACTAGATTCTAAAGATTCCCCAAAGGGATTACTTTGCAGGTATATTTCAGGGACTTTTACTCCAACAGAACAGAGATATACCACTCACGAAAAGGAAACTCTAGCAGCAATTAAATCTCTTAAGAAATGGAAAATTGATTTACTACCCAGAGAATTTACATTAAGGACAGATTCAAGTTACCTAACAGGTTTCATACGATATAATTTAAAAGTTGATTATAACCATGGACGATTGGTAAGATGGCAATTATTTTTGTTACAATATCCAATAAAAATTGAATATATTAAGGGTGACAAAAATGTTATTGCAGATACATTAACAAGAGAATGGAGTTCGTCTACAACACATTAGATCAAGAAATTCAAAAGTATGAGCAAGAACTCGAAAAATGCAAGCATTGTCAGCAAATAAGGACACAGATCCAATCTCTCAAGAAGGCCATCGAAGCAATGAAATCAACACAACAAGCAAAACCATCAGAGTTCAGCCAGCTAAGCGTGGTGGACAAATCAGGTGAAGAAAAATTTTCAGAAAATAAAACAATTGCTGAAATCATTAAAAAATCCACCCAAGATAAAAAATATTATGTAATTTATAATGGCCCCATGAAAGGAGTATATGATGCCTGGGAAAAAGCAGCACCATTCACACATCAATCAAGGATAATTCATAAAGGAGGTTTTCTAACACTGGAAGAGGCAAAGGAATCCTTCAGGGAATATGAAGCTCTCCATCCAGAGCAAACCTTAAAAAGAGCAGATAAAGCTCCAGTTCAAACCCAGAGAACAGGGATAATAAGAAACATTCCTACAAGGGCTGAAATCAAGAAAAAGAAAAAGGGTCTGTAGATCAAATCTCAGAGAAACCCTTAACATAGTCCTGAATTGGACTGAAGAAAAAAGGGCAATTTTGGGATATTATCCTATTGCCAAAGAACAGCTAACAAAGCTGGTTATATTCCCAGATGCTTCCCCATCGGACACCTATCAGTTTTTCCAATATGGATTAATTGATACAATTTTAATTTTTAATGATCTAAAAATTATTAGTGAGTTTCCTGCAGGATTCGTTGATGTAGTAAAGAGATTTAAAAATATGATTGACAATGTAAATCCAAGGGATATATCCCTAAAATTTACAAACAGTCAACCTATTTTTAATGAAGAAGAAGAATGCTTGGTTCCAGCACACCAAGTAATATTCATGTCCGTCTTCCCAGGAAATTTTCAACCAATTGATCAGATTCAAGATTTAACGATTTACAGTCATGAAGGAAGGTTAGCCAGCACATTAGCAAGGGTCTTTGAAAGAACTCAAAAAATAACGAAGGAATCTCACACAAGGATTAATTATAAAAGTAGAAATACTCTGCTTATGTCCAGTAAAAGAAATGAAATTGAAGAAAGAGAGATGAGACTCTTGGTGGAATTTGAATCAGCATTCTATAACTTATCTGGACTTTTAGAAAAGCTCCCTGAAGGGATAAAGAGGAATCTCTGCTATTTAATAAAAGACAGAGAAGACTACAAGTGCCAGCTATGTGCCTCAGAGATATCTGAAGAAAGCAATAATGAAACGGAATCAACTCACATGATGAAGGAAGGAGACAATGCATCTGAGGGTCACATGATAAAAGAAGAGGACAGTGCATCTGAAGCATCTCTCAACATTATTGCATAGTGACGTAAGCACTTAGGTCATAGAGCACCAACAATGTAGCTGGTGCAAAAGAACAAACAATGACGTAAGCAATGACGTCATAAGAAGGGTAAGGATGGGAATTGTCCATCAAACCTAACTATTATAAATAGGTTGCTTAGGCAATTGTAGAATCATCAGACAATAGAAAGCAGGAGGCTAAGAGTACTCATATGCTAGGAGAGCAAGGAGGAAGCTGCCAAGGCGATTCTATAGTCTGAAGAAGAATCCCCTTAGGGAAAAATAGTTCTAAACTCCCCTCTGGAGTTAGTATCTACAATCTCCCATCTGGAGATAAAAATACCTTATGTAAAATATGCTAAATAAAGGAAGTTTTTCTCCAGAAAGGTACATCTTCATCCTAGTCTTTTAATTATGAATTATTTAGAAAGTTTAGAATTAACAGAAGAATCTGATTATTACAGATTAACTGCTTTATTAGATAATGAAAAACAGGCTGTTCTAAAAACAGAATTAAATCTCAAATCAAATGAAAATTTTAATAAACAAAATCTTTTAAAAGAAGTTTTTAATAGAAAAAATATAATATACTATGGAAAAATTCAACTTGAAGCTCCTATAAAGATAAAATCTGCCAATGGAGAACTTGAAATAGCTTTGATAAATAATGAAGAATTAAGTAAACAGATTGAGAAAATTAAGGATCAACAAAAAAGATCTAAAATTGGATGAATTCATATTAGTACTATACAAGTCTTAATCAAATCTACATATATGAAAGGAATTAATTCACCAATAAGTTTAGCAATCTGTGACAAAAGAATTACTGATGACCCGATAGATCAAATAATTGGAATTGTTCATAGAAATTTGGCAAACGTAAATGTTAAATTTAATGCCCATCTTGGATATGCTATACCTTTATCAACTGAAAATCTTGGAAGATCTATAAGTTTGGCTTATAAATTTCATAGAAAGAATCTAATGGAACAAGATGATGAACCATTTTCAATAACATATGCAATAAATTATGCTTTAACAAATAGCCATCATAGTATAATATTTAAAAACAGAGAAAGAATTTATGTCGATGAACTATTTCAGAAAATTGTAAAAACAGAAATACCAAAATATAAAGCTATTGAAAACTCAGTTCTATTATTAAAAGAACCATCAGAAAAATTGGTTTCATCAAATTTTCAAATAAGAAAATCTAAAATTAATAGCCCTTTAAGTTTATCTAAGTTAAAGATTAAAGAAGAAAATTCTGAAATAAAAGAATTAACAAAAAAGATCGAAAAATTAAATGAAACCCTAAATACTAAATTATGACAATAAATAAAGAAGAAATATATGTAACTTATCAAGATAAGAAACAAGAGCTCTTTGAAAGAGAAAATTGTTTGAATTATTTGCAGTTTTCTGAAATAAATCAAAGAGCATTTGAAGCTCTAAAAATAATCTATGACAAGTTAAAAAGAGAAGTTGAAGAGCTAGAAAAATTAATAGAATCTCTAGAAAATAGTGATGAAGCGATGATAGAATTTGCAAAAATTCTAAAATAAATAATGAAGCATACAAAGATTGAAAGACCAGAAAATAAAATAAAAAGAAAAAGAGCGAAAAAATTAAAAAGTAAAATAAAGGAGTATAAAAGGGAATTAAATAATCTTCAGATCGAAATTGATGACCTTATAATAAAAAGGATAGAAATAAGAATAAATATAAACAAGTTGGAGTTAAACTTAAAAAATTTATAAATGCCTGGAAAACCATATTATGACTTAAAAGAATTAAAGCTGTTGAAAGAAAAAATGGAGAATGAGGTTGAAAAATTAAAAAGATATTTAGAAACAACAGAAAGTGTAGAAATAAAAGAAGTTTTTGAAGATTTGAGAAATTATATTAAAGAAAAAGACAAACAGATAAAAGATTTTATATACAATAATCCTTGCAAAAAAGAATATTATAAACTAAAACAAGATTGAAAAACTATACAAATGAAATCAGAATTATAAATACTAGTAGAAATGGTCAACATTTTTTATGAATTTGTAAATTATACAAATTATAAACTTATTCGAAGTAAAATATGAAGAGTAAAATTGGTATCAGAGCCAAGTTAACGATTAAGGGTAACACTTTCTCTTTAAGCAACACTTTTAGTGATACGCTTTTAAACCAAATAAAAATAAAAATCTGTAAATCTGTACCAAAATGCATCTGTACACTAGATGGACCCATGTTAATATTATACTATTTAATTTTTACCACGAAAATATCAAATAGTTGAAAAATTAAAGGAATGATAAATTTTGTAAACTCTATTTATTAAATTTTATAAGGTCTTTTAACTTATGTCACAAGTTTAAATTTAAAGAGAAAGTAAAGTGTATAGAATTATAGTTTTATTATATATTTAAGTATTTTGTCAACTAAATCTAATTAAATTAGCCTAAATCAAACAAAAATTACTCACAAGATGTACGCGTGAATCACTGAATCACACACTTTTTAATTTATTATTTTTAATTATTATTTTTATTAAGAGGGTAAAATAAGAAGAATTATAAAAAGATAAAACAAGAACAATTATAAAAAAGTGAAACAAGAAAGAGAAAAGTTTTGAATTTTGTAAAATTTATCAAAGAAATAGCATTGAATTTTTTAACTATGACAAAGAAAATTTCTTAATTTTGACACCAAAATTTTTTAAGCATAAAACAAACTCTTGTTAAAAGGATAAAACAAGAAAAATTATGAGAACATGGACATGATGATGGAGGAGGAGGAGGATGATTTTTAAATTGTGCATAATTTATTAAAAAGATAGCATCAAAACATTTTAACCGTGATACAATTTTTTTTTAAATTTTGACACTGACATTTTTTAACCGTGCTACATGTTCTTATTAAGAGGGTGAAACCAAAAAATTATGAGAATGTGAAATAGTAGTAGTAGGGAGGAGGAGGAGGAGGGAGATTTGAATGGTGCAGAATTTATTAAAAAAATAGCACCGAAATATTTCAATCGTGACACAAAAATCTTAATTTTGACACCGAAATTTTTTAACGATGATACAAGTTATAAGAATGTGAAACAAAAGGAACAAGAAGAAGAGGAAGAGGAAGTGTTTTTAATTACGTAGAATTTATTAGAAAAATATCATTAAAAACTTTACCCAAGAAGTTTTATAATTTTGGCAACAAAACTTTTTTAAAGATTTTTTTATGTTATTTATCAAAAATTTTTATGTAAGAAGAAGAAGAAGATGATAATGATAATTATGATTATGGTAATAATGATAACAATGAAGAAGAAAAAAAAAGAAGAGGAGATATTGTAAGACCCAGAACTTTTGAAAATTCTTATTATGATCAAGTCTCAAATCATATCATATAGTTATTTATAGCCTTAATTTCAGAGATTATTTTATTAAAGATAATTAAGGCAAGTTGTGATTTATTGAATTTGAGACAAGTTATGATTTATTATCCAATTTCATAATTATTGAATCATTTTCTATATTCAAATTATAAAGTTGGTAGTTGTGAAATAATAAGGATTTCTATATAATTTGGATTAAATAATTAATATTTTAAATATTACTACTGCTACTTTGGAAAATAAAGGGTTTAATTATATTATTTCTAATTATTTTGATTTGGGCATTTTATGGAAAATAATTTGCAAAATTGGTGAGCAAATAGTATTTTCTATATGCAATTAGTGTTGGATTTAAAATTGGGTTTCAAGTACTATATTATTCCCAATTTTATGTGAAATTACCAAACTACCCCTAATCATAATTTTACTCAAAAACCCTAACCCTAAAACCCTACCCGGTTACCCGTTGCTCCCCCCATGTCCCATCAGCCAAACATACGGTTTCCCCTTTCCCTTCCATGAAAGAAAGACACAGGAGCAGAAAGAGAGGAAGAGAAAGGAATATGCGTCAGTGGCACTGGGAAGGCTGTCGCCTGTCATCATTGCGAGTCACCGTCCCTGAGCTGCAGCACCATGGAGCCAGCTTCGTCGCGCTGCCTCGGCTGTCTGTGCTATCGCCGCCGCCGCTGGTTCACCTGACGCCGCCGTCGAAGTTGAAGCACGGGGAGAGAGGGTTCGCGAGTGAGAAAGGGGTGACGGCCTGGATCTGCCGCGCCTAGTCTCTTCTGCGAAGTCACCGTCGTCGTCCAAGCCCGTCACCGCCACTCGCATCGTTGCCGTCTCTGCCCAGCGCCGCCGCAGATGATGGGTCGCCGGGAACCACCACTGAAGCCCGTGTAGTCATCATCCTTGCCAACAGCGAGAGAGGAGCAAGATGAATCCTTCTGTCTCTGTTGTTCTGGTCCGCTGAGAAAGGAAAGATGCTGCCTTTGTACTTCACGCGTCGCCGACGAGCACGGAGAAGAGGAGCTGTGTCTGCGTCACTGCCGTTTGAGGGGCTGTGCTTAGCCGCCGTTGTACCGCCCTGCTTCACCGTGACTGAGCTCTGTCACTCCCTGCTCTTTGGGCTTGTGATGTTGTTGCGGAAATTGCTACAGGAAGAGGAACAGGCTGAGTCACCGTGCTTTGGGCCACCGGGAGTGGTTATGTGGCTTCCGGGATCACCGCCGGAGCTCCGGGCTGAGCTTCTGCCACTTGAGACCCTGCTGCCACTGTGTTCCACCGCCGGTAAGAGTTTTGAGTTTGGTTTCTGCTCTTTCGGAATTCCAGAAAGGTTATTAATGCCATGTGATTGTAACAGTTGCCGTCACCGGGACTTTTACTCGTGATTGTCACTTGGGGTCACTGATGGAGCCGCTGCTAGGTTGATATGGAAATGCGGCTGCTTCGTTTTGTTAATTCAGTGAGTGTTTATGTTTCAAAAAGCCTCGCGTTAGTATTTGTATGTGTTTGATTAATGAATGAGTTTTGGTAACGTGGGATCGAGTCCTGATTATTATATGTTGCGAATAGTGTTGCTATGGTTATTGCGAAAGTGGCTGGGAGCTGAGGTTTTGGTTATTGATTTCGGACTGAGGCGAAAAGGACTCTGTGAGACGTTTGGGTTATGAAATTGCGTTTTGAGGTAGGGGCGCTTTCCAAAAACTATATTTCTATATGTTGGAATTATTACATATGGATACTGATGTGAGAAAATGTGTATTTGGTGATTGTATCGGCCTTATGTATTATTTGATTGACTCGAATGTTTATGGATGTTGGTTTGGCTGAGTTGTTGTGCGGCTTTGTGAAATGTAATGTTTTGAAGCTGATTCTTTAAATATTTGAAATCTGAGTTTAATCCGTTGAGGATTGGTTTGAATTGAGTCAATTGTTTTGATGATGTTAAAGATAGAATACTCTTTGGAATTCAGCCTGGTTTGCTTTCACTGATTTGGTTTTGATAAATGATTTGCTGCTGAACCGATTCTTTAAAGCTTTAGAAATGAGTTAAATTGATTGATATTGAGTTGATTTCTGAAATAGTTTCCTTGAGATATGCCACTGAGGCGACTGTTGGATTTAGTTTGCTTTTGAATTGATTTCTGGTTTTGGGCTGTTAAAAAGGAATGAGAATCGGTTTAGTTGGGACCCGAACCGGGTGGCAAAAGTCCAAGTTTTAGGGGAGGTGCTGCCGAAATTTCTACAAAATCCTACTCTTGTTTGTAAAGTTATTTAAAAAGGGTTGGATTTGAGAAATTGTATTAATTGATTTATTAAGAGAATATTTATGTTTTCAAGCTTAATTTATTTAATGAACTTTATGCGTTGAGTTCGGCTTATTTAGAAACGAACTATTTGTACAGTCTGAATCACTGAAGGAAAGAATGATGCTCTAATATTGATTTCAATATAAAAAGGAGCTTTTAGTGATTTTAAAAGAATTTAGACTTTTGATTGAGTAATCAAGTTTGAGGCATTTTGGAAGAGCTAGAAAAATGGGTTCCAAAAAGAAACCTGAAAGTGGTTTGATTCAAATGAACCGGTTCTGTTTCAAATGAGTTGATTTTTTGACCGGGTTGGAACTTGTGATTTTGTATGATCGGTTTCATAATAAATTCAGTTTTATTTACTTGAACCGGGAATCTATGATTTTAAAAGTTTCAATGAATTTTAAGGAATTTATATAAGTTGACCTTCCCTAAAGACTTGGGACTCTGGCAAGAAACTTTTGTTATAAAATCCCATTGTTGGATGGGTGATTTTGAATGTTCCCAAAAAGAATCTTTAACTTTCCATGGTTTTGGAAGTTTTGGAAAGAGAATGCCGAGAGTGGCTTTGTTTTAAAAAGGGAACTCACTTTGAGTAAATTTGGCTTATGAGCCTGAGATGATTTGAGAAATGAGATCTTTAAAGCCAAGGCTAAAAAGAGTTGAAATTTGATTTCAAAGTGAAATGGCTTGAGAAAAGTGATTTATGGCTTAAATGCCGGTTTTATGAATTTGATGATGTTGAATGGTGGAAGTGTTGTTTTGTTGTGAGCCGGAATGGCCGTGTACGCTATTGAACTATGGCTGATTGCTGAATGAGTTGTGAGCCGTATGGCTGATTATGAATTATGAACTTAAGCCGAAGGGCTGTATTTATTGATAAATTGGCTGGTTCCGGATTGAACCGTGAGCCGGATGGCTGAGATGGATGGTGATCCATGGTTGAGTACAAATGCATGTATGCAATCGAATGAATTGTGAATTTAAGCCGGATGGCTGAGATGAATGTTGTATGCGAGTATGCTTGTGTTTTCTCTCTGGTTGTAAGGGTGACAGGGCACCGATACCCTCTAATGGCGACAGGGCGCAGATACCCTCTAATGGCGACAGGGCGCAAATACCCTCTAATGGCGACAGGGCGCAGATACCCTCTAATGATAATAAAGTGCAACAGAGAGACTGTGTCCGGGTTAGCTACCAGACACGTCGGGTTGGCTTGGTAACCGACAGATGATATCATCAGCCACTAGGGACAGGCATGCATCATATGCATTTGTGTGACATTGGTTGGGTGTGCATATTATACTTGGTTTGCCTATGTGATTAATTCTAACTGTTCTACTTGTAATAACTGTTTGCTTGTGCTTGAACTTCCTATCTGTGTTTGCATCTGGGACTCTGTTGGATTGTGGTGATTGGTTGTTGGTTGGATTGTTTGGGCCTAGGGCCGTGGTTGGAATGAGATGAACCGATGGTTGATTTCAGTTTTGTGTTTTTGGTTTGGAATAAAACGTGAAAGGCTATTTTGGTTCAGTTTAGATAAACCTTTTTGAAAGGCTTTTGATATTTTGAAAATTGAACGGTTCCTCTTTTTGAAAAGATTTCCGACTTTACTTTTATTGGAAACTGTTGTTTTTGAAAAGAGGCATAAGACGGTTATTAATCACTGATACGGTTATCTTCACGTATCCTATTACAGTAATTCCCAAAAACCCTCTACTGAGAACCCTTTCGAGGATGATGTTCTCACCCCCCTACATTTTCCCCCTTTCAGGATATGGGCGCAGAAGTTACGAAGAGTTTAATTAGTTGTTGAGATGCTCTGTATTGTTTTAGTTATGGTTTGTTGAACCCTCGCCATTATCTTGATATATTCTGTAAGAGGGATAGAAATTGTATTGGTTAATGCTTGTAAAGTTATTTATATATATATATATTTATGTATATATATGGATGTACTCTTTATGAGTTGTTGTAAGTTGTATGGCATTTATGGATATATGATATCGGATGAAAGTATTTTTTGGATCGGTATTTCGGTTTAAAAGTTTTAAACGGGCTCATATTTTAGTATTAAATAGCATAAGTGTCGTCGTAATGTCCGAGCTATCAGAATCGCGCAGCCGGAAGCGTGAGCTTTGGTAGTTAGGGTGTTACATTATGGTATCAGAGCAGTTCTTCCTGTAGAGCCTGAGGAATGGACTGACTATGCTTCAATTGCATACTCTGAGTGTTTGTCATGTATTAGGTCTTGTCGAATGACGAGGATTAGAGCTTTATACACAGGACGATCTATTGATTTAACGCTGTTAGTCTTGCATTGCATAATTCTTGGTATTAAGTTTGGCCGGCTTAATACTAGTGAATTTTGTATATGAAAGCGCTAATGGGTTATCATAGATGATAGACGAGTTTTGAGTAGAGCGAGTCGCGGGTTTTGAGAACGCTAGAAACTATTTCTCGAGGCTATTCAGTTGTGTGTCTTGAATTTCATTTGAGTCGACCTGTTCTTTCATGTCCTAACTTGAAGTTCTTGATTGCTGATCCTTTTGAGGAGTAGTTTGATTTTTAAACTTTATTCCTCTATCCACAGGCATTCTTGTTTGATCTTAAGTGCATATGCTTGTTTGAGATCCTTGTTGCATCTATCTTCCTCTGTTTGAGTTCTTTTTTATTCAAGTATTCTTTGATATAGTCTTGAACTTGTCTTAATGTGCTGTGACTTTTAACTCTGGGTTCCGTGTTCATTCTTAGAGAACTTGTTGATTCAGTTTTCCTCTTATTTAACAGTGATTACAGCTAATTTTGAGATTTTTATAAAAAAAATTGCTGTTGACTAGATATACACTTATCTATATGTGGAACTTTGAAGATTTCTTATATAGTTTAACAACTATTTACTCCTAATACCTTGACTGTATTTTTACTGGTGTGCGGAATTGCACCTTACTTCAAAGGTAAATTGACTTTCTAGTAATTTTACTATAGTTCCACTGCACAACTTCATTTGATTATGTATTTGGGTATTTTTCAAAATTTTGGAAAGAAAGAATTTTTCACTTTTATCCCGGTTGGGTTTCGTTTGACAAACTTTACTTAATTCATTTTGATTTGAGTTTGATTTAGCATACTAATGGGTTATGCCATTGTTGTTCTTTTGAAAATGTTGGACTCATAGCTCTCTTCTTATGAACGGACTCGTTCCTTCTTAAGCTTTTCACCTCTATGAATGTCATACGTGATTCTATTATTAACTAATCTTTTACGTCTTGTGAACATTACCATTGATCTTGGTTCGTCCTCTCTTGTGAATCTCATCCTTATGTGTGTCAGTTTGATTCGTTTCAAAAATTTGTGCATTGTTTATTCCCTCATTATCTCTACAAGAGTTTTAGTCAAAAATTTATCATTGAGAAATTACAAATGATTGAGTTGTCTTTTCTATGACTTTTGTATTCTTTTGGATCAATTTAAAACTTGTTTAATGTTTCATGTCTAGTGGATCTTGTTTGAACTACTTTAAATTAAGATCCTTTCTTGCAAGGCTTGACTCCTTTTTAGTGCATCTTAAACTTCTTGAATGTTCTTCTGAGATGGTGATTTCAAGAATACTTTTGGAGTCTTGTTTTGAACCTTTTAAAGGAATTTTGAATTTTCTTTGAAGAAATATTAAACGGAATTTATTTTCTGTTGCTTGATTGAGATTGAAACCATTGCCCAATTTTGACGAAATTGATTTAAAGTTGGCATGCGCCATTTTAAATGAGGTTTTGGGAAAGCTCCATTGTTTAGTGGAAATTGGTTTGTTTGTAACGCACCACCTATTTCCTTACCGGATTGTAAGCAAATTTTTACCTTGGAATTTCCTTTCTAAAGAGAGTTTAATTTTCTCTTTCGTCTTTGCCATGATTTTATACACGCTTGTTTGAATATGAGCTTTGGGAATTTTCGATCAAGCATTTGATTTCTTTTCTGAGTTTTATGATTGCCTTTGGTTAAGCTGTGCACCTAATTATCTTTCTAAAATATTTGAGGAAATATTTTAGCTTTTAGCCAAACTTGTGAGCACCTTGTTTTTAGAATTCTACATGATCTGTTTCAACATAAAGTTGTATTATAGCAAAGTCACGTTTATGCTTTTGTTACTCTCTTGAAGAATGTTTATTACTTGACTTTCTTCCAGACTGCGAAATGATTTTTCCGCAAGTTTTCGATTCTTTTATGAACAAAGTATTCGGAAGTATTTTAATCGTGCTCTTGAGTTCTGTGAGCTTTGTCTTGGGTCTGAAATATTCTCTTCTGTAAACCTCATACTTCTCGACCCAATTTGAATTTGGTTCAAATTAATGTGCTGATTCTTCTTATTGGACCTATTGAATTTCTTTTATCCAAGGGATTATCTTTGAAGTTGTCAATTGAATTGAGTCTAGCAAACTTCATTGCTCGAGTGTCCTTGTTTGTTTGGAATTGGATACATTCTCTCAAATCTTTGAGTACTATCCTTGACATTTGACTCTCCTTTTTAAATCTTGTGTCCTTCTGAGTAGACTCGAGAATTATTTTGATATCACGTGCGACTTGTAGACGTAGTAACGCGATGCGTTAGTTCTTTAAGACGTGATGTGTGCATACGAAAGTTGAAGCGGTAGGTGTGCAACGTTAAGAGTTGTGGGTGTCTTGTTCCTTGCGAACGAGTTTGCAGTCGTTAGGCTTATGATCAGATATGGGGATTGTTAAGTGCCTGATGAGGTTGGAAAGTTGAAGCCCTGAGGCTGATATGAGATTAGTGTCCGGATGTTAAGCACGTTGTTTTAACCCCATCCTGTTTTATAGCCTTTGATGCTTTGCCCTACTATCACATGATTGACCCATGTTATCTTTTGCATCGAGCCTACCTTGTAATGTTTGCTTTGCAATCACATTCCTACCTTTACACCCTTATGCATATGACGATCAAAGTATTTGAAAATCGTGTATATATGATTATATTTTGAGATATTTTTGCTTCATCCTTAAATGTGTTCAAGGATGAACTGTTATGAAATTTCTTTGATTTTGTATCAATTTTCGAGGGCGAAAATTTTTATAAGGTGGGTAGAATGTAAGACCCAGAACTTTTGAAAATTCTTATTATGATCAAGTCTCAAATCATATCATATAGTTATTTATAGCCTTAATTTCAGAGATTATTTTATTAAAGATAATTAAGGCAAGTTGTGATTTATTGAATTTGAGACAAGTTATGATTTATTATCCAATTTCATAATTATTGAATCATTTTCTATATTCAAATTATAAAGTTGGTAGTTATGAAATAATAAGGATTTCTATATAATTTGGATTAAATAATTAATATTTTAAATATTACTACTGCTACTTTGGAAAATAAAGGGTTTAATTATATTATTTCTAATTATTTTGATTTGGGCATTTTATGGAAAATAATTTGCAAAATTGGTGAGCAAATAGTATTTTCTATATGCAATTAGTGTTGGATTTAAAATTGGGTTTCAAGTACTATATTATTCCCAATTTTATGTGAAATTACCAAACTACCCCTAATCATAATTTTACTCAAAAACCCTAACCCTAAAACCCTACCCGGTTACCCGTTGCTCCCCCCATGTCCCAGCAGCCAAACATACGGTTTCCCCTTTCCCTTCCATGAAAGAAAGACACAGGAGCAGAAAGAGAGGAAGAGAAAGGAATATGCGTCAGTGGCACTGGGAAGGTTGTCGCCTGTCATCATTGCGAGTCACCGTCCCTGAGCTGCAGCACCATGGAGCCAGCTTCGTCGCGCTGCCTCGGCTGTCTGTGCTATCGCCGCCGCCGCTGGTTCACCTGGCGCCGCCGTCGAAGTTGAAGCACGGGGAGAGAGGGTTCGCGAGTGAGAAAGGGGTGACGGCCTGGATCTGCCGCGCCTAGTCTCTTCTGCGAAGTCACCGTCGTCGTCCAAGCCCGTCACCGCCACTCGCATCGTTGCCGTCTCTGCCCAGCGCCGCCGCAGATGATGGGTCGCCGGGAACCACCACTGAAGCCCGTGTAGTCATCATCCTTGCCAACAGCGAGAGAGGAGCAAGATGAATCTTTCTGCCTCTGTTGTTCTGGTCTGCTGAGAAAGGAAAGATGCTGCCTTTGTACTTCACGCGTCGCCGACGAGCACGGAGAAGAGGAGCTGTGTCTGCGTCACTGCCGTTTGAGGGGCTGTGCTTAGCCGCCGTTGTACCGCCCTGCTTCACCGTGACTGAGCTCTGTCACTCCCTGCTCTTTGGGCTTGTGATGTTGTTGCGGAAATTGCTACAGGAAGAGGAACAGGCTGAGTTACCGTGCTTTGGGCCATCGGGAGTGGTTATGTGGCTTCCGGGATCACCGCCGGAGCTCCGGGCTGAGCTTCTGCCACTTGAGACCCTGCTGCTACTGTGTTCCACCGCCGGTAAGAGTTTTGAGTTTGGTTTCTGCTCTTTCGGAATTCCAGAAAGGTTATTAATGCCTTGTGATTGTAACAGTTGCCGTCACCGGGACTTTTACTCGCGATTGTCACTTGGGGTCACTGATGGAGCCGCTGCTGGGTTGATATGGAAATGCGGCTGCTTCGTTTTGTTAATTCAGTGAGTGTTTATGTTTCAAAAAGCCTCGCGTTAATATTCGTATGTGTTTGATTAATGAATGAGTTTTGGTAACGTGGGATCGAGTCCTGATTATTATATGTTGCGAATAGTGTTGCTATGGTTATTGCGAAAGTGGCTGGGAGCTGAGGTTTTGGTTATTGATTTCGGACTGAGGCGAAAAGGACTCCATGAGACGTTTGGGTTATGAAATTGCGTTTTGAGGTAGGGACGCTTTCCAAAAACTATATTTCTATATGTTGGAATTATTACATATGGATACTGATGTGAGAAAATGTGTATTTGGTGATTGTATCGGCCTTATGTATTATTTGATTGACTCGAATGTTTATGGATGTTGGTTTGGCTGAGTTGTTGTGCGGCTTTGTGAAATGTAATGTTTTGAAGCTGATTCTTTAAATATTTGAAATCTGAGTTTAATCCGTTGAGGATTGGTTTGAATTGAGTCAATTGTTTTGATGATGTTAAAGATAGAATACTCTTTGGAATTCAGCCTGGTTTGCTTTCACTGATTTGGTTTTGATAAATGATTTGCTGCTGAACCGATTCTTTAAAGCTTTAGAAATGAGTTAAATTGATTGATATTGAGTTGATTTCTGAAATAGTTTCCTTGAGATATGCCACTGAGGCGACTGTTGGATTTAGTTTGCTTTTGAATTGATTTCTGGTTTTGGGCTGTTAAAAAGGAATGAGAATCGGTTTAGTTGGGACCCGAACCGGGTGGCAAAAGTCCAAGTTTTAGGGGAGGTGCTGCCGAAATTTCTACAAAATCCTACTCTTGTTTGTAAAGTTATTTAAAAAGGGTTGGATTTGAGAAATTGTATTAATTGATTTATTAAGAGAATATTTATGTTTTCAAGCTTAATTTATTTAATGAACTTTATGCGTTGAGTTCGGCTTATTTAGAAACGAACTATTTGTACAGTCTGAATCACTGAAGGAAAGAATGATGCTCTAATATTGATTTCAATATAAAAAGGAGCTTTTAGTGATTTTAAAAGAATTTAGACTTTTGATTGAGTAATCAAGTTTGAGGCATTTTGGAAGAGCTAGAAAAATGGGTTCCAAAAAGAAACCTGAAAGTGGTTTGATTCAAATGAACCGGTTCTGTTTCAAATGAGTTGATTTTTTGACCGGGTTGGAACTTGTGATTTTGTATGATCGGTTTCATAATAAATTCAGTTTTATTTACTTGAACCGGGAATCTATGATTTTAAAAGTTTCAATGAATTTTAAGGAATTTATATAAGTTGACCTTCCCTAAAGACTTGGGACTCTGGCAAGAAACTTTTGTTATAAAATCCCATTGTTGGATGGGTGATTTTGAATGTTCCCAAAAAGAATCTTTAACTTTCCATGGTTTTGGAAGTTTTGGAAAGAGAATGCCGAGAGTGGCTTTGTTTTAAAAAGGGAACTCACTTTGAGTAAATTTAGCTTATGAGCCTGAGATGATTTGAGAAATGAGATCTTTAAAGCCAAGGCTAAAAAGAGTTGAAATTTGATTTCAAAGTGAAATGGCTTGAGAAAAGTGATTTATGGCTTAAATGCCGGTTTTATGAATTTGATGATGTTGAATGGTGGAAGTGTTGTTTTGTTGTGAGCCGGAATGGCCGTGTACGCTATTGAACTATGGCTGATTGCTGAATGAGTTGTGAGCCGTATGGCTGATTATGAATTATGAACTTAAGCCGAAGGGCTGTATTTATTGATAAATTGGCTGGTTCCGGATTGAACCGTGAGCCGGATGGCTGAGATGGATGGTGATCCATGGTTGAGTACAAATGCATGTATGCAATCGAATGAATTGTGAATTTAAGCCGGATGGCTGAGATGAATGTTGTATGCGAGTATGCTTGTGTTTTCTCTCTGGTTGTAAGGGTGACAGGGCACCGATACCCTCTAATGGCGACAGGGCGCAGATACCCTCTAATGGCGACAGGGCGCAGATACCCTCTAATGATAATAAAGCGCAACAGAGAGACTGTGTCCGGGTTAGCTACCAGACACGTCGGGTTGGCTTGGTAACCGACAGATGATATCATCAGCCACTAGGGACAGGCATGCATCATATGCATTTGTGTGACATTGGTTGGGTGTGCATATTATACTTGGTTTGCCTATGTGATTAATTGCTAACTGTTCTACTTGTAATAACTGTTTGCTTGTGCTTGAACTTCCTATCTGTGTTTGCATCTGGGACTCTGTTGGATTGTGGTGATTGGTTGTTGGTTGGATTGTTTGGGCCTAGGGCCGTGGTTGGAATGAGATGAACCGATGGTTGATTTCAGTTTTGTGTTTTTGGTTTGGAATAAAATATGAAAGGCTATTTTGGTTCAGTTTAGATAAACCTTTTTGAAAGGCTTTTGATATTTTGAAAATTGAACGGTTCCTCTTTTTGAAAAGATTTCCGACTTTACTTTTATTGAAAACTGTTGTTTTTGAAAAGAGGCATAAGACGGTTATTAATCACTGATGCGGTTATCTTCACGTATCCTATTACAGTAATTCCCAAAAACCCTCTACTGAGAACCCTTTCAAGGATGATGTTCTCACCCCCCCTACATTTTTTCCCTTTCAGGATATGGGCGCAGAAGTTACGAAGAGTTTAATTAGTTGTTGAGATGCTCTGTATTGTTTTAGTTATGGTTTATTGAACCCTCGCCATTATCTTGATATATTCTGTAAGAGGGATAGAAATTGTATTGGTTAATGCTTGTAAAGTTATATATATATATATATATATATATATATATATATATATATATATATATATATATATATATATATGGATGTACTCTTTATGAGTTGTTGTAAGTTGTATGGCATTTATGGATATATGATATCGGATGAAAGTATTTTTTGGATCGGTATTTCGGTTTAAAAGTTTTAAACGGGCTCATATTTTAGTATTAAATAGCATAAGTGTCGTCGTAATGTCCGAGCTATCAGAATCGCGCAGCCGGAAGCGTGAGCTTTGGTAGTTAGTGTGTTACAGTTATCAAACGAGAAAAGAAAAAAAAGATGAAAAAAGAGGAGGAGGAGGAGGAGGAGGAGATGTTGGTGAGGAAGACGATGATGATGACGACGATGACGATGACAGCGGAGGAGAAAGAAGAAGAAAAAGAAGAAGAACAAAAACGTAAAAAGTGCCTTAACTTGATTGAACTTAGTTTAAAAAAAAGGCTTAATTGTCTACAATTTTTGATAGAATTAATACTCAAATTGACTCTTAAAATTTTAATTACCTCAATTTAGATAGTAAAATTTTACTTTGTAACTCATGTTAACCCCTAAAATGATTTCTGTTAACAATGTGATGCGTGACATGCTGATAAAAACAATCGGTGCCAAATGTCTCGTTCATGTGGAATTAAAAGATGATGTGTCTATTAGTGATACATGCCACGTGACATACTAACATGAATGATAGTGCCATGTGTCAGTTATATAGCATGTGTCACCATATGATTTGTCCACTTGTCACCGGTATACTATCACTTTAAGTGATTTAAATTAGCCTCTAAATTTTTACTTACGACCCATTTTAGCTACTGAAATTAAAGAAAACAAATCAAATTATTAGCCCCTAAAATATTTTTTTTTATTTTTTATTGAGATAAATACTAAAATTGATACCTGAAAGATTCTAATCTTAGCAAAATGATACTTGAAAGATATTACTAACAAAATGATACTTCTTTTTTTTTATTGCGCCATCATCCACATCTATTTTTCAGTCAATTTTAAATTCTTCTTTACAAAATGAAAAATGGTTATGGTGGTGGACATGGTGCTGCATAGAGACCATGGTGTAGCTGGTTATTATGGGGATGGTAAAGAAAGAGGATTAGAGAGATGTTATGGTAGTAATGCTGGTTGAGAGAATGACAATGATTATTGAGCCGGTTCGATGGAAAATATGGTAGTGCCTGTAAAACACATGAGCATTGATTATGGAGGAGATGGTGGAAATGGTGGTGGCGGTGGTATTGGAGGAGCACATGGAGGTGGCTATGGAAGTGATGGCGGAACTAATGAAGGTGGTGGAGCATACGACAGTAGTGGAGGTTGAGGCGAGGCGCTATTTGAATTCTCTAAAGTTTGAATTTCACTTTAGAGATTAAAGTGTGATCTCTCACTATTTATTTTATAGATGGGGCCAAAAATAAATATGAAAGAGAAACCATCTAAGAGTAGAAAATCACAATTTATCTTCTAAAGTACAAATTTAAAATTTAGAGGATCCAAATTCCTATTTTTGTGTGAGAGAGCGAGAGAGTGCATTGAAAAAAAAGGAGTCCAATCAATTAGAGCCAACTAGGATAAAAAAATATTTTAAAAATAAAAATAAAAAATCAACAAAAATTTTTTTTCCTTTTATGTTTTAGAGGTTTTTTTTGTGTTTTGGATGAGATTTTTTTACATTTTATATATTTCTTTTCTTAATTTTTGAATATTTTTTATCTAATATTTTTTAGATGTCTCGTTTTGTTAAGTTTTAAAATATTTAAAATGATTTTTGATATTCTTTTTTGTTAGGTTTTTGATGCTTTTTTTCGTTAGGTTTCGCATTTTTTTATTAAAAGATTTAAAATAATTTTAAAAATAATTTTAGAATTTTAAAAATAAATTTTAGAATTTTTAAGATGATTTCAGAAATAATTTTAGAATATTTTAAATAAATTTTGGAATTTTGAAAATAATTTTGAATATTTAAAATAAATTTTAAATTTTTAAAATGATTTTAAATATCCTTTTTTGTTAGGTTTTGGTTTTTTTTTTTTGTTATATTTCGAATGTTGCTTTTAATTAAATTTTTTTTAAATAATTTTGAAAATAATTTTAAAATTTTTAAAATAAATTTGGAAATTTTTAAGATGATTCTAGAAATAATTTAGAAAAATTTAAATGAACTTTATAATTTCAAAAATAATTTTAAAAGTTAAAATTAATTTAGAATTTTAAAAATAATTTTAAATATTTAAAATAAATTTTTAAAATAATTTTACAATGATTTTCGATGTTTATTATTATGAAGGTTAGAATTTTTTTTAGATTTTAGAATTTTTTTATGAGATTTTGGATATTTTTCATGATAATTTGAATGCATATTTACTAATTGATTATAGGTAGCTACACTCTTTGTTAATTCCCAGAATTGTTTTATTCATTGAAGGGGAAATGCATAATAATTATCGCATTAGTATTATATATAACTAAATTTAGACTCCCATGTTGTCCGGGAAGAAAATAAATATAAAATTAAAAGTTTATACATAAATTAATTTTAAATAAAATTACAAAGATACCCAATTTTAATTTATTTATATTATTTTATATTTTTTTAATTAGTGACTTTTTTATTTTTTTAGATTATATTTAAATACTATAGTATAAATATGAAATTATTAGATGAAATGCAAGTTTAAATATAATGTTTCAATAGTTGAAATTAACATTTAATTTTCTAATGTTATTTTTTACTATTCACGATAATACTATATATTTTTAATAATATTACAACTATATAATATTAAAAAATGTAAATTATTGAAAGAAAAAAAAAAGCAGTATATAGATGATATAACTAATGAATACAATCAGACCAAAAATTAAAAAAAAAAAAACTAAAAAAAGTATAAACGGCATGAAATATAGTTGAATTTGACATTTAATCTTCTAATTTTATTTTTCATGACTTAAGTTGTAAGATCCTGAATTTTTAAAAATTAAATAATTAATTATTTATGAGCTAATATATTATATTGAGATGTAATTTTTAAGAAATTATTTTTTAATAAAAATAATTAAATAAAATTTTATGATTATTGAAGTTTAATTTAATTATTACTTATTCTATTAAATTTAAATTATTTATCAAAAAATAATTTGATAAAACAAAAATTAAATTAATTTTTATTATTATTATTATTATTATTATTATTATTATTATTATTATTATTATTATTATTATTATTAAAAAAAGAAAGAAAATTAGGAAAGAATGGCCGAAGCCATTAAATGAAACAAAAGAAAAAAAAAAGTTAAACGTAGATATTTATATGCATGTATGTATATATATAAGGACACATGCACCTCAATCATCATATAATTCCATTTTCTTTTCTTTACTTTACCGAAAACCAAAAGGCAAAAGAAAAAGAAAGAAACGTGGCTTAGGTGCATGAAAAAAAAAATATATATATATATACACACGTAACTTGACACCTAATGAATCTTTTATATCTACGAATTACCATTAGCCTTAATTGTCTTCATTTTCTTTTATTTAACACTTGAACCCAAAGAAAAGAAAAAGAAAGGCCGAGAGAGAATGTGATACTTTTATGGAAACCAAGTTTTCGACTCTAATTTTTTGCGTGATTCGTAACTCTAATAAAAAAATTTAATTCGGTAAAAGTGTTTATATCCTTCTCTTCTACACGTTGGTGTTATTTTTGTTTGGTGAAAGCTGACGGTGATGTAACTCTCTTTTCTCTTGAGTTTGGTCAATTGGAGTTCTAAGAAACACAGACGATTTCTGACGTTTCTTTCTTCAACAGTTCGGTCAGAAAGCTTTTTCAAAATTTTCGTTGATTCTGATTTCGTACGAAAGTAGGAAATTTTATTTTAAAATTAACTATTTTAATTTATGAATGCCATGGAAGTCTAGTGGATATTTGCAAATAATCTATGATTGTTTGGAATAACTGAATGATAAGTTTGAATTGTATTTGTGACTGAATTTGATGAATAAGTGTTTGATTTCTTGTTGTTTATGAATGCTGAAAATTCTAATTAATGGCTGGTTATAATGAATATTTGTAGATTTGGTATTGCTTGTTGAATGAAAAATATAAATTGAGTGTGAATTGAGGCTGTAATTGATGCTGAAAACTCTGGTTATGTCAATATCTTGGTTGGATTGTTGATTTGAGAAAAATATTGGTTTGATTTAAGAGTAAAGGATTTAATATTCGAAATGGTTGAGAAATTGTTTGGTTGGGACCCTAAAAGGGTGGCATAACCCGAATTTTAAAGAAAATGCTGCCAAATTTTTATAAAACTCTAAGACTATTTAAAGTGTTATTTAAAAGCAAATCTGATTTAAGAATATTATTTGATTTCAATTTATTACGAAAAGAGTTTTGTTTCAATTCAATTTATTAAGAAAAGTATAATGTTTTAAACTCAATTTTTTTAGAAGGAATTTTTCTTTAAGTTGTGTTTTGAGTTTGGTTTGATAAGGAAAAAAAGAATAAGAACGAAAAGTAAAGGAATGAGAGATAATTAAAAGAGTCTCTGCCACAAGAGAGTAGAGAACAAAGATTAAAGGAATATATTGATTAAAGAAATGTCTGCCACAGGAGAGTAGATGCGACTTTTTTGGGTTTTAATGCCAAATGTATGTATAGTGGGGACACCCACACACTGAGAACTATTTTTCAGATGTAAACACATTGAAACTCACACTGTATGTGGCCTAGCCGTAAGACTTATAAGTACACTGGATGCATCTGGAAAGCCATATCTGGGACTCGTGCCCAGATAATGTCGGGAGCAGGTAGGCAACCGACACATGAGCTCATGGCCTGCATTAGGAATAGACATGCATCATGTTGTTTACACATTTGCATTAGATTGTGTTTGCTTGTATTATTTATTTGTGATTGTGTTGTTTGTCTTATTGCGACTTGCCTGTATGTTCAACTGAATCTCTTGCGTGTACTATTAGTTTGTGAATGTATTAATGTGATTAGAAATTGACACTTTGATTGAGAATTAATTATGTGGCTGAGAAATGGTTAATATAACTAGTCTTAGATTTAAAATTCGTTTTGGGTTTAGAGATTTTGAAAGAGGTAATTAATTAGTTAAAGTAAAACCAAGAGTATTTTCAAAAGGTTTGATAAAACTATAGTTTTCTTGAGTATGTTAATTATTCGCACTTTATTCATTACTTTTACGGCATTCCCATTTTCTACTGAGAACGTGTAGTTTGTTCTCACCCCAAAAATCTTCCACCCTTTTAGTGACATAGGTTCAAAGACTCACTGCGGACGGTTATTAGTTTTGTTTGAGTTAAGTTATGTGTTGAGTTGTTTTCATAAAATTCCCTCGTCTTTATTATTAAGGTTTTATTGTTATACAGAGGAATAGGAATTGTATTTGAGTTCCTTTTGATTTATTTTGTACAATATTTATTATTATTAATAATTATGTAATTATTATTACTTGGTGTTTTTTGATGATTGGGTTTGATTAATAAAAAAACACAAGTTTCCGGCATGTTCTTAAAATTTAAACGTGAAATCGAACTAAATACTCAATATTAAATAGTAAATAAGAAAAATAGGTTAGTAACGCCTCACTGTTGGTACGATCATGACGTGCTAAAAGTTAAGATGTTACATAAATTAATACGATGCATTTTCAATATTACAATAAATGATATTGAAAAGTATAAATTGTTAAAAAATAATATATAAATGATATAATTAATGAATACAATTAGACTAAAAATAAAAAAACTAAAAAAAATTGTAAACGTATAGTATTTTAGGAATTTATCACCTGATATACATGTTTAACAAACTAAAAAAAAAGAATTGTGGTTATGAATCAAATTCTTCAAATATTTGTGCAAAACATTGAAATACTAAGAATGATGGAAAAAGAATAAGAGACGAATGATGAAAAAAGAATAAGAGACAAGAGATTATATAAAAAAAATGAAAACGAAATGATTAAGTACGATTTTGGTCCCTAAGAGATAGGCCAAAAAATTTTTTATCCTTAACCTTTTTTTTGCATACAAAATCGTCCCTAAGGTTTAACTTGGTTTTAAAACCGTCCTTCGAACCGAAATACTCTTCTCCTTCTTCACCAAAATACCTCGTTCTTCTTCTCCATCACAGCAACATCTCTTTTTCTTTTTCTTCTTCATCATCATCCGTAGCGCAATCAGAAGAAATCAGAAGAGCACAAAAAATTAAAAAACAATGAAATAAGAAGAACAATAAAATCAGAAGCGCAATAACAATGAATTCAAAGAAATAGAATCAGAATCAGAAATACAACAACAATGAAAACATAATTAAAATCAGAAGCAGGAGAAACAGAAGCCATCAACCCAACCTCCGGTCGCCACCACCCCCCACTGTGCTGGTTCTACCTCCTTCTTCCTCCCCTTCTTTTCTTCTTCCTCTTCCCCCCAACTGCCAACCATCGCCATCCGTCAAAAGCCAGAACACGTCATACTACCGTCACATCTCTCTCTCTCTACATCACCCATCGCCGAGGTAACCTCCATCTCCGCGGTTCCACCTCTCTCTTCCCCTTTCCGCGAACCCAAAACCTCCGAACCCTAGCGCCGCCGTCGAAACCCAAGCCGCTGCAACGTCTCTCTCCTTCGTCCCTCCCCAACCTAGTCGTTCACTCGTGCTCGCCATCAGTTCCCTCACTGAACAAAGATCATCAAGGCTTGGCCTCTTTTCTCCACAAGCTCGTTGTCGCCGTCGATCCGCCACCGCCGGCCCCATTGTCCCAACCACCAGCGAGCTACCCATTCTTCTTCTTCTTCCCCTCTCTCCTCACTTCCACCGTGACAAATGTCGCAATCTCTGTTTCTGTTCCTGTAGCTACCAGCATCAGCGACCACCACAGCCACTGCCTTATCCATGCCGCTGCTTCCTTCACCACCATTTTTCCTTCCCCGTGGTTTGCTTCTCTCTCTCTCAGCTCTAGTACTCTCTTTCTTTTTTTTTTCTTTTTTTTTTATAATTTTTTCGGTTAAGGGTAATTTGGTAATAAAATTTAAGATTTAAGTAAAAATGACGATTTTAAAACCAAGTTAAATTTTAGGGACAATTTTGTATGGAAAAAATGGTTTAAGACGAAAAAAATTTTGACCTATATCTTAGGAACCAAAATCGTACTTAATGTGAAGTGAATGTTGATTTATATAGTAAATATAAGGAGTGAGTATGAAAGAAGATAATGAATTGTGTTTTATTACTCAATTTATACCTATTAAGAGAAATAAAATTAACATTAAAATCATATAATATCCTATATAAAAGTAAATAATAAGAGAATATGATAAGGATAGAGACTTAGAGTAATTTAAAGAAAATAAATGGCATAAAATTGAGAAAAAAAATGAAAAAAAAATATAACTTATAATAATGACACACATAAGAAGTAAAAGCAAAAAGATTAAAAAGTAATTCAATTAAAAACAAATGAATTAAAAGGTAATTCAATTAGATAAGTAATAAACAAATTGTACCAATTAACTACTTAAACTGACATGACAAAATATTAAAAAGCTAAAAAACTAAGAATGCATTAGGAGACTACCTTGGACCCTATTTTAATATATTACTTGCATGTTGCGCAGGAATAAAATAGATATACATTGTACAAAATGTATAAATTAATTTAAAATTTAATAATTATAAAACTAAAAATTTATACATAAGTTGGACTTTAAGTAGAATTATGAAATTACTCGATTCGAATTTATTTACTTGATTTTATATTATTATCTTTATTTTTATTCTTTTAAGTAGTCACTTTTATTTATTCTTTTTAGATTATATTTAAATACTATAGTACAAATATAAAACTATTAGATAAAATGTAATTTTGAATATAATGTTTCAATAGTTGAAATTAACATTCAATTTCTAATTTTATTTTTCATAGCTCACAATAATATCATGTATTTTCAATAATATTACAATTAAATTATATTAAAAAATGTAAATGGTTGGAAAGAAAAAAAGTGATATATGGATGATATAACTAATCAATACAATTACACTGAAAATGAAAAACTAAAAAAAATTTTAAAGGACATGATATATAATTAAAATTAACATTCAATTTTCTAATTTTATTTTTCATAACTCACATAATACCATGTATTTTCAATATATTACAACTAAATAATATTAAAACTATAAATTGTTGATAGAAAAAAAGAATGATATAACTAATAAATACAATTAGACTAAAAATTAAAAAAGAAAAAAAAAACTAAAAAACTGAAAAGGTCTAGTGTGTTAGAAATTTATTCCCTAATAGATATGTTTAGCAAATTAAAAAAAAAAGTTGTAGTCATTAACCAAATTTTTTAAATACTTCTGCAAAATATTAGTAAAAATAGAGGAAGAAGAATAAGAGGTATGAGATTGTATGAAAAGAAGAGATAAAGAAGACATGTGACATGTGAAGTGAATGTTAATTTATATAATAAATATAAGGAGTGTGTATGAAAGAAGAGAATGAATTATGTTTTGTTACCCAATTTATACCTATTAAAAAGAAATAACATTAACATTGAAATCATATAATATCCTACATAAAAGTCAAGAGTAAGAATATAAAAAGCATAGAGTAACTTAAAAAAAAATACCAAAAAAGTGAGAAAGAAAATGAAAAAAAATCCTAAGTTATAATTTTATATAATAATTATAAGAAAGAGTGGATATAAAAGATGATAAATTATGTTTATACTTAATAGAAAAAATAATATTAATATTAAAAACATATAGTATTTTATATAAAAATAAAGAATTAGAAAATATAAAAATTAAAAAGTAACCTAAAAAAAATAAATGTCATGAAAGTGAAAAAGAAAATTAAATAAAATCCTAAACTATAATAATGAAGCACATGATAAGTATAAGCAAAAAATTTAAAAAATTAATTAAAAACAATAAATTAAAAAATAATTCAATTAGATAAATAAGTAAAATACGCTAATTATTTACTTATACTAGTATGGTATAATATTAAAAAACTAGAAGACTAATAATATATTAAAATATTATCTTAAACTGTGTTTTAATATACTATAAATAGATCAATAAATAGATAGACATGATATTACCAAGAGATTGGAGGATAAACAAATTACAACGAAGAGTTTATCGCGTTTGTAAACATGCTTACGTACCTAGTATAACTTTTTGTCATCAAATAATTATGATAGATTCATAGATCCAAAAATGTGTAGTCAGTCTCGTTGTCAAATTGTATCATGTATTGAAAACTGGAAAGTTTCCATATTATTCAAACAGAACATCAAAATAGTTATGATTCTACGCTTAAGTGGTGTAACTTTTATACCAAGGGTCATAGTCTATTTGATCAGTTATATTTCTGGAATATTACTAGAAATGTTTCGTTAGTAAAATATAAGCAGAATAATAATAAATGGTTAGAATAATAGTGACTTCTTGAACATTCCGTCACCAGAAGGTATTAAAGAATTACAAGTGATCTAAAGTCTAAACTGGTGATACTTGGGAAAATAAGGTGCCTTCAGCTTTCATATTCTTTCTTTAGATGAAAAACAGAACTTCAACTATGATGGGGGATCAGAGTTCCAATTCTGTGCAAGACATGGTCATGGATGTTAAGCTTTCATCCTTTGTAGCGCAGTAACCACCTTTTCAAGCTGAAACTGAAAAGGTAATCATATGGGGTTGGTTTAACCATGGAAACTTGGGATACATGAGAACCCAATCAAACCATTCTGAATCTGATGCAAGCTAAGCATGGACAATATCAGCATGATTTGATGTAACTAAATTAACAAGAAATGCACCACCCTTCTGACGAGCATTTCTTAACCAATACATAAAAATTATCTTAGAAAGAGAACTCAAGCCTCTCGTTTTTCTTTCTTTTTTGTTACTTTCGTTTTCTTCTTTGCCACAGAGGAAAGACCAGAGTATGTTTCTTGACAGGCTTTGATGATAGCAGATACCTCGCTGTCATCTTTCGGAATTTTACTTAGCATAAAGTTAGCAGATCTATAATCTCCCGATGCCAAAAGTGCTTGATACATCCTACAACCACAGAAGTCGTTAGTCGTTAATAGCCCCAGCAATGAAGCAGATGGAGTTATAGCACTGGAAACTTTTAAAAAACGTACCTCAAATAACTTAGCACATTGTATGGAAATCCAGCAACCTCATATTCTCTCCAAATCAAACGAGCATTACTCAAATCTCCAGCATTGGTGCAGGCACTTAGAAGAAAATCAAGACATTGCCGTGAAGGCACGAGACCAAGCTCGTTCTTGACTGCCCAAAGCAAGTCTAAACCAATCTGCAAATTTGAGGACTCGGATGTTGCAATTGCAGCAAACACCTATATATACATGAACAAATTTGATGTGACTGGCTCCAAAAAGAGCAATTGTCAAGACGAGGTTTAGGACCAAACCCCTCATTTTACAATACTTTCATGATCCATCACAGGGTAGCCAAAAAGAGTTTCAACTTTTTCAGAATTGAATTAATAGCCAATGGATCCATTTTTCCAATATTGAAAGCAACCTTATACAAATTATGTTGGGAGGGAACAAGAACTCACTTCATCAAAGAGAACTTCCAATACTAGTTCATCACTTTCAAACTTATCCTTGAGTTTCTTGAACAAGTCAATAGCAGAACTGATTCAAAATGCGGTCACGTATAAATATAAGCGCATTACACATTGCAATTTAATTACAAAATGAATGAGAAATCAAATAGATACCGAAGGGGAAATAAATTAAACCTTAGATGCTTGTTGTGAACACAATATATGATAACTCTGAAGCAGCCATCGACCCAATAGTCTAGATCACTCAATTCTGTAAGTAGCATAAGCATCCCATCCAACTCTCCTTTGAATTTGGTGAACTCTTCCTAATATGTCCCTAAATTAGTTAAAGAGCTGAAGAAAGATAAAGCAATATTGTGTATTCAGAACCTTACGATAAGACTTATAACAGCTTTTGGTTCCAAATTGTATCCAGCTTTATTAATCTCCTCATATACTAAAAGTGCCTCGGACAACTGCCCATGTGATGCAAGAGCTGAGACAAGGACGCTCTTGATTTCATTTAAGCTTTTTGCTGGTATGTTCGGATCCAAAATGACCTGCAATGTAAAACAAATTTTGTTTAGTTGGATATTTGAAATTATATCAGATATTTTATCTATAATAAAGATTCTATAAGATGATGCATAAATGATATTAATAACTACTGTATCAATATCTGTCTACTTCTATATGCAAACATGAATTAAGGAAACGTTTGAAAAATAAATTCGGTGTAGAGAAATCTAGGTTTATTTTACAAAGTTACCCTTACTAATGCTCTCATTCTTTTTTTCTTCTTTCCACCTACTCCCATTTATTTGGGGTATAATTGGAAAGACATAATTAATATTATCTAGATTTCTAAAACCAGCAGTTTATTTGTAGAAAATTAAAATTTCAAAAGTAGACAATTATTCCAACATGGAAGTATTATAAAGAATAAAAAGGAAAGGTGAGAAAAATTGTTGCATATTTACATTTGATGAAGAAATCAAGTTTTGCTATTTTTAGTATTACTGGGTAAGCAAATATTTTGTATATAGAACCTGCTGAAGCACTTATTCAAAGTTCATCTGCAAGAGCTAATTCTACAGTATTTTATAAGCAAACATCATTTTACAATAAGTAAAATTGCATGCCTGATGTTATATTGCCAATGTAAGAAAAATATTGCCTGTGAATGGAAAGCAAGAACCATATAGTTATTTGGAATATTTGGAAGACAAACAACTTCAATCAGCTAACTGAATGAGGAGGATATGGTTCATGGGGGCAGTGAGGAAGCAGACTTGAATGGCCACATTATATCTGTCGTTTTCTTGTTCTTGGGTTTTATTCCATGATTTTAGTGGAATTATTCCAAGTTGTAAAATTAATGTCTAGGTTCCTGACACTTTTTTTTATATTTGAGACTGCAGTTGCTATAGAATTTTAGTTTTATTTATCGCTGTCCAGATCTTCCCTTCCCTTCCCCTCCCCTCCCCTCCCCCCCCCCCCCCCTTTTCCTTTTTCTTTTTTTCTTCTCTCTTAAAAGGACTCCAAGGTCTCGTGCCTCAGAAAATAACTTCATTTTGGTTAGATAGAATTTACTTTCAGGAAAATGCAACATGGAAGATCAATCAGATATTAGATAACTGTTGTTGCACAATGGATATACATCTCTCCTTCACCCATACCTGTTTTGCCATATCCAATTTGCCACAAGCTGCATATGAATTAATAAGGGCCATAAAAATCGGTTTTGCAAGTGGGATTTTATATTGCTCCATTTCTTCACGATACTGCAAAAATTATTCAAGTTAGCAACCTATAAAAAAGATAATATACAGATTGGCTAAGACCTTTTGTTGGACAATACAGTATGAAAGAATCAAGGAGACCTAAGAGGATTACCAAATCTGAAGACTATATAATTGAAGTTTCTTAAAGAAGCAGAAGTTCCAAGAATAAGGAGTCAGGTTCCATTAAAACAAACAAAAAAGTAAGTAGAAGCTGTCAAGTTATAGTTGTGAATTTTAGAATGCATGTTATAACACTGAGATACAAAATTCCTAGTAAACTTAGGATTTTCACTTACATATTATTGCAAAATTGATTTTAAAATTAAAATATTTTTTTGTTTGAAATAAAGAATATATCACATAACATCTTCACAGTATCTTTTGAATATAAAAGAGTGTCAGTATCTTTAGAATATAAAAGAGTATCAAATATCATCTAGAAATAGTTTTGATTATATGATTATTTCCTTATTTAACTAGGAATAGGGTTTTACCGTTATTATAAGTAGAGGTTAGTGATCCTCTCTTATAAAAAATCACAAAATAATCAAAACAGAACTTCACTTCATATTATTAACCTATTACTTTTCTCTTTTCCTTTTCTCCACCTAGACCCACAATCTCAACATTTTTTTAACATCATTGTACAATTCAGGACATCAAGCAACTTGAGTGATGAAATTTCAAAAACAACAAGCCTCAAGCATTCACAAAGGAAGTGCAAATAGATTACCTCATGCCTAAAGGAAAATTGATCGTGTTTTTCTATTTCCATAAAGCAACAACAACAACACCACTTTATCCCACAAGGTGAGGTTGACTATATGGATTAAACAACGTCATTGTATTCTATCCTATATATCATGTTTATAGTGGACGCATAGATCTTTTTTGACTACCCCGTGCATAGTCTTTTTAAGTCTACTTCTACCTTTCGCCACTTGTCTATGTTCCATCTGCTCCACCCTCCTAACCAGATACTCTGCCAATTTTCTCACATATCTAAACCACCTAAGACAAGATTCTATCATCTTTTCAACAATAGACACTATTTTAACTTCCTTAACTAAGATGGGGATGTTAATACACACAAACACACAAAAATGATCAAAACTTGAGAGATACAGAGGCAATGCCATCATACAAAAATAATCTTTTACCTTGATTATATCCTCTTCTGTTTCACAATTACTAATCAAATAGCTGAAAGTCTGTACATCAGGATTAACATTGGCATCCTGCATGTGCTTGAGGACCCTCAAAGCACCACTGATATTTTTCTACAAAAAAAAGTGAAAATAAAACAAATCAAAGTATGGTGAAAAAGGGAGCAAGTAATTTGAAGAAAATAGGAAATGGATTAGAGGGAACTACTCAGAAGAACAACATCCAAAAATGCAGGGGTAAAGAGAATAGAAAGGGCTCTCTAATCCAACAGTAGATTTATCAATATATTATTTAAAGAAATTTTATAAAAGAAAAGAAGAAAAACAAAACAACAAAACAAAAATGGATGCTAAAAGAAACCAAAATTAAAAAATATATAGAAATCAATACTAAGAGATCATCTGAGGTACTCTTTAATATTCTAAGATATATTGCGAAATATTCTATGTTTTTATAACATATAATGGAGAAATTAAAAAATTTGGTTTTTTATTTCTAATATTTCTCCTGAATATATAGAAATCAATACTGAGAGATCACCTGAGGCACTCTTTAATATTCTAGGATATCTTATGAAATATTCTACCTTATTATAACATATAATGGATATTACCAAATTTTGTTTTTTATTAGTAAAATTTCTCCTGAAACTAAAGCATACTAAGCTTATGTTTGCTCCAATCAAATCCTAAAAGGAAAAAAAAAAGGCATAAGTAAGCCAGGATTGCTTCGAACAAAATAGGCCAGACTAGAAATGCTACCAACAAAGTCAGACTAGAATTGCCAGAAACGAAAAAGAACTAAATGGAATTGGTTGTAAATCTGCCAGAAAATTGTGTCCAGTGGTAGCAATAGTTGACAAAATGGGTAATAATTATCACTAATAAGAGGTTGCCAAAATGATTATATGGCACCAACAATGACCAAAACTAAAGTGATGATACTGTTAGCTGAATAATCAGTGCAACATTCAATTGCTAGAAATAACTTGTGGCCACACATGACTGGAGAAGCACTTTAGAGCTGTATCAACCTGTTGGAAAATAACAGGACTGCCAAAAAAAGAAATCGAGACAGTAAAGAATTGCTAATGAATAAATCAGGACTGTGTAGAATAAAGAACTAAATTAAAACGAATCAGGACCATATTACAGTAAACACTGAGGTTGTATAAGACTGAAACTAATAAGCACTGCATGGGAGTGCCAAAAAATAAATTCAGGATGTTCAAAAGTGCCAAAAACAAATAGTAGGAGCTCCAAATACGCAGAAAAAATGCCAGACAAAATGAGAAGGACAGCCATAGGCCATAGAATACAAACCACAAGTGAGGTACCACAGAAATCAAAGAGCTCCAAATAGTAGGAGCTCCGCAGTAACACAGTGGCCACAGGTCATGGAAGATAGTACCACTTTGATAATAAGAATCTGAATAATAAGATACGTTGATATGTTGTGATATTGTGTAACAGTGGTGTAATGCAAAATACAAAGCACTACACTGATTATAACATTGATAACAAAATCCTAATCCTAAATCTTATCAAACGAAGACATAAATCATGAAATATAAGGAAATATAATGTGTAATACAAAGGATATGTTTGGTTGCAAGGTAAAATTAATGCAAAACTTTTCATGAATGAGCTCAATATGTAATTTTACACATTAAGGTCATCCATGAAAACATCCACTCCATGTCTCCATTTTATCCCCCAAACACCCTTAACATGTATAATAATCAATAGGAGAAGTCTCAAAGTGAGAATAGAGATATCCTCAAAAGAATGTCACCTCTCGAAAATATCCTGCCATTATAGCATTGTACATGGCGGTAGTAGGTTTGAAATTCATTTTCTCCAAGTCATCAACCATCTTGTATGCACCTTTAAACTGCATCATAGAAAGTAATTGCAATAAATTTTAATAGAAGTCAACATTTATGGCTAGCGATTGACCAACCAAAGAGACCACATAATTGAAAATATATATGAGTATATGTGTGTGTGTGTGTGTGCTTTTTTCTATAAATTATATAGAATATATATGAGATCTCCCTATTCTATTAATAAGGATTTATCTAATATAATACCAATCTAGTAATATCAATGTAACCATGCAAAAAAAAGAAAGGGGGGGCGGGGTTGTACAACTTACATCTTTCACCCTCACGCAAAAATTTACCAAACACCTACATATTTCACCATTCAACTTCAAATGGAACCGCTGTATGATAGAATAGATCCGGTAAACCTTGAATGTTGAGAGAGAGAGAGAGAGGGTTAAAAGAGAAAAGGATAACTGTCAAGAAGGCTTAAGACAAGTGAAAGTCGTTACAGAGAAAATTTTAACATCAAATAATTAAGCTCTGGTGAAACATTCAGACTTTTTATGTTATAATAGTTCTGTATGCGTAATACAGAAATGGAAAATGCAAGTATAACGAAAGGATGTTTAAGTTGCAAGTCTTGAGATTTTGACGAAATACAAAAAGTTCATTTGGTTTGTAACACTCCTCATCATATTTGATAATGGTGGCTGAAAGTAATCAAATCCTATAAACCATACTATCCTTTTTATTATAAAATGTTTTTTAAATGAAATGGGCTTAATTAAAAGCAAAAGTTCACTTGTCTTTAATCTTTCTCCCCTTTTATAAAAGAGGAGTGGGGCACAATTTGATAGTTATACACTCAATCACTTACTACAGCAATTGAAACAGTATGGACGAATTGCGAAGGGAGAAAAAAGGCAGAGCTGTTGCAATTAATCTGTCCTACCAAAATATGTTCATAGGTTTCCTCACAAATGTGTAATATGGACTGTAACATCCTAGTTGACAATGTAAAGCCTGCTTCACACATATTATCAACAAGATCAAGTGCAACATCAACCTGCATTGAAAGTTAAAATTATCACCAAGGGAATTCAATTTAAATGCATGCTCCAGAGAAGTAAGGATAACTCTATCAAACATACAAACATCAAGTTAGAATATCCCTAAAACACATTATGATCTTTGAAGTAAGAAATGTAAATAAAATAGGTAACAGAAAAGTACCATTATTTTAGGATCCCATTTAGTACATGATTTAGTTACCATTAGTAAGAGTAAAGAGTTACTTAAGAGAGAGTTAGTTAGTTAGTTAGATATGATTAGTAGGGGATCAGTATGAATAAAGAAAATAAGGAACACAGAAGTAATTTTAATCACTCGGTGAGCCTTTGGAGAGAATGTGGAGCTCTCATTCTTCTACATATTGTACTAAGGGGTTTTCCTAGGAGTAATGTTCCTTAGCACATAATTAAATTTTCCTAATTCTTGTCTTCTCTAGTACCAGTTCTAAGAGGGGAAATCGACCAAAAATTGCAAAGACCCCTAGAGAGTTCAGCTTCTGGCAAGAGAGTCCAAACCCATGTAAATATAGCAGCTAGAGAAGAATGAAGCTTTCAGTCATATTGGTCTTGGGTCACTGGACTTGATTCAACACCAATGGAGAACACAATTTGGGTCCATGATAGAAAATGTTTTGAGATATTTCTATTTTGGGGCCAAGCTGAAGAGGAGAGTGGAGCTCTCAACCTTCCAGATATTGAACTAAGGGGTCTGGCCCAAATTCTATGGTTCATTAACACACTATTCACTAAGGATTTCCAAATGCACTGCCTTTGCCTAATTCTTGTCATATCTGGCACAAGTTCTACCATCTAACAAACATCTTTAAAACGCTATATTTTACTAGGGATGGTAGAAATTAGCAGTTGGTACTTTGACTTCAAAGCAGAGCACTAATAATTACACTTGCAAATTCTTCAAAATCGGAAGCAACTGGTTCAAATCAAGCAAAAAGAAGAATGAGTTAACTTTTGGTAGCCAGTGGGATGGTGGAACATTATCAGCATAAATCCAATTTTGAAATTGCAATTAAGTCTTACCGACATTCAATAAAAAATTAGGGGTAGAGAAAGACCTAAAAAGACTTTGAATAAGGTGGTCAAGAGAGATTTAAGCATAAATGATTTTTTTTCTTGGTGGTAAAGCATCACTAGAGAGATCTTGGTCAATATCACTTTAATTTTTTTCTTTCTACTCTTTCCTTATGAATTTATATCCTTTTGACAAGACAAGCCCTCAAATGTCAATAGATAGAACAAAGGAAGAACCGGTTGTGGAACTAGTGGAGTTATGACAAGACTGAAGAATAAATTATATGAAAAAATTACATTATTGAGTGACTCGTTCTTTTTAAATATATGAATAAACATATTACTATTTCATCATCTTGTCCAAAGTTTGTTCTTCATATTATGGTCAGGCAAAGGATGATGCCAAGAGAAGTGCTTTAGTGCACTCCAAGGGTTCTAAAGGTCTTGTTATCATTTTCACTCTACCATCCTTTTTCAATCTGATGGACAAGCCTCTTGTAACCAAATGATACTCATAATACTAAAATGAAAGAAGTAGCTGTACCTTGCCTATATCACAGCAATACATAATCAGCTTTTCATATGATGACGATGAATGTAAAACTTCCAATAGATCATGCAAACTCTTGAATTTTGAGATGATATCTTCAACCTAAGAAAAAAGAAAGAAAGAAAATTTTCTTAAAAAGAAATTATTTTAGGAAATGTTATGCCAAACACCACCTTTGAAACTGAAACTTCTGCCCAGATCTCTGAAATAAGATCACAATTTATTAACATTTTGTGATTAGGGGCATGGGAGAAGCCCATTTCCAGCAGCACCCAACAGTTCCCCTCATGCCCTCAGAAGTATCTACCAACTTTCAGCAAACAATTCTGCATAATATATAAATTGAATAATGCATATACTATATAACTGGATTTAATAAGATATGATCACTTCGGGGGATTTATATCTGCTCAGACACTTATTAAGGTACATATCCGTCCACTGTTCAACTAGCATGTGTACCACTTCTTTTGCCAAAATCAGTAAAAGTGGGCAAAAACGGTTTTAAATCATTTTGCATGCACATCGGTCATTTTATAGATATGGAAAATGGAAAAGTTTGTTTGTCCCAGGTAAAATATACGCAAACTCACGGTCACGGACCAACTAGATTTATATAACATTCACAGTGACTCAAGTCTCAATTATCTTGAAAACGTAAAAGTAAAAACATAGGTCAAGGACTTCCGTTTCGGACATGTTGAAAGATTGGAAAACTATGCTTTATAGATAATTCTTTCTTTTGCTTTGCTTTTGGAAAGGGATCTCTTATCACCCAATCTTGTCTTTCCCTTTCCTCCTCTTGATGAAATTTTTAAAAAAAAAAAAAAAGAGGGAAAAGAGGAGGCAGAAAGTTATAGATATGCCGACAAGCCTCCTGACATCACACAGCATCAAGGACATTACAAGAAGCATTCATGAGAAGTTCCTCACCGCTAAATTTGGAGTGCTAACAGCAAAATCAGCAATGAAGCCTGAAATATCATCTTCATCAAAATCTGCATTACAGAAAAAATGAATAACTCTAACTACTTACAAAAGACCACCATTAAGGACAACTTTGTAGAGCAAAACACAACTCCCTAGCTAAACAAAAGTACAGAACCAGAACTCAACAGATTCAACATCAACTCATTCTTTCTGCTTGGAAACAGATTTCTAATGTCTTAATTTATTTTGGCTCAAACCCTATTTGGTGTTTAGAATTTAACTCATAATTGGAATTGAGCTTCTGAATCCAAATACTTGAAATGCCTATTAGAGATGGTGTGCCTTTCTAATGTTTGGAGTTGGTGCTCTAAAAACATGCTTCCTTTGGTCAATCCATCAATCTAGTTGCCTACATGGATAATATTGCCATTACATGTAATGATTGTAAAGGCCAAAAGAGATAGAAAGTAAACAATAAAACTAGAAGAGATGGGGTAGGAATGAACTAGTGTGAAATCACCCCTTCCCCAGTTATAGAATTATACTGGAAATGCAGGAAATTATAGAGCAGAAAAACACTATGGTAGTGTTAGATAGACTCCCATGCTCTGTTCCCCATTCTGTCTTAGTTCTACCTTCTCATTATCCCTTTTTCCTCTATAGAGCAAGAATCTCTCTCTCATCCCTAACAGAATCGGCCCAGGATCACACACCCATCCACTAACTCTTGCACATGGCCTAATTAGTTACACAAGTGGTTCCCCACCATTTGCACTTTTATGTCTCCTATTCATGCTAGTAAAGGAGGAATTCTATTGGCCCCCTGTTGCTGCCTCAATAGAATCTTCTTTCTTGCTCGCACCCTTCTCAGAGTATGTATTAGAATCATACAACAGGATTAGGTGCAATATTTTTCACAGGATTGAAGTAGCTCAATCAAAAACCAAAGTTGTCATATCTCGAAGAAATATGTTTCTTGATATTTTGGACAAAATTGGGAATGGTGGGTGACACTCTTGTAGACCCAATATTAAGCTTCAACCAGATCAAAGAGATTTGAACAAAAGAAGATATCAAAAGATTTGTTTTATGCATTACATGTATAAGCAGAACATCTTTAAGACAGACAACAAAAGCAGAGAAAAGAACAGGTTATTAATGAAGTGGAGTTTTCAGATTCTATAAATGTCTGACAGGGGAAAACCTCTAAAAAATCGTGAGTTTTACACCAAATAGAGGACAAATATCCAATTCTGCCCAAACTTTCTTGTCCATGTGTTTGCTATCTAATATAGTTACGCCCCAACCAAATACACCAATTAGTGGCACAGATAGCACACTACTGCAAAGATTTGGCTTCCTTCCTCCTCCCAAAACCAACTTACCTAGTCAACAAGAACTGCTCCAGAGATCTAGAACACCCAACACGTAAATATATAGAATTAGCCATAAAACAAATATCCAACTGATTCTAAACTAGCACTGTACATAATATATATATATATATATATATATATATATATATATATATATATATATATATATATCATGGGAAATAGTCTTTAATGTCTTCAAACCCACAATGCATCATTAGTGTTAATCTATTAAGCACAACTGCCCAAATAAGCGATTTAATCTTTAAGGAGCTTTGGACTTCCAATGGATGTATCAAGGCAAAAATGAATTTAGATCAAAGAATGGGCTAGGAAATTGAAAGTAAGATTTGAAAGAACATATTCTATCAGACTGTGAAGTACCTACTCCTTAGGGAAACCAAACATTAAGAGCTAGCTGTTACGAGGGAAGAGCTAATCTCCTTAAATACAACATCAAGCATCCCATACTACCCAATATTGGGCTTTGGGCACCCCATAATACCCAAGTACCTAACACAGACACAAGAGACAAAGACCTATTACCTAGACAAGGAGACAGGATGACAAAGTTAAAGAGACCCAAGAGTAGGTGAATTCCTAAACATGATAAAAACTCTGGATTGAGAAGTTGTGGATAGAAGATGACTACGTGGTTAGCATAGTATGATCTATACCCTCAATGTGTTGTATATTTTGTCACTATCAACATAATAACTACTTAAGCAAGTGCAATAGTTGGATTATACTTGATCAGCAGTGAATCTGTGTATATATTAGTACAAGAGAATCCAAAACACAAAAAGGAAACAAAAACATGCATGCATACATACTAACATACACATGTATAAAGACTTCTTTTTAAAACAGAACAATGATCTTCTTCTTGTACTATTTTAAAGGAGCTTAATTAAGTATAAGGTCATAGTCATACCTTGTGCTCTCAAATCCAAAAATAAATTCTCGGCAAGAGATTCCAACTGTAGCCTTCCTAATGATTGAAATACACTTGCTATAGATTTTGCAGATGAAAACATTGTTATGTCTATATTTTTCAACACATCTGTAATCTGGAACTTCAGATCACTTTCACAAAGAGCCAATAAGTAATTTTCTGCAATAAGATTTGTTTCCAATTAACGTATGTTAGTGCCATATGTAACAAAATTCCTTTTACAATGGGACGTCAACATACACAATAAGCGAAATTGCATCAATATGTGTCAGGTTAGGCTAGGCACAATCACTTCTATTATTATGAAGCTAGATGGTAGCTATGTCCTGGGAATACAATTTAGCATGAATTTTCAAACCATGTTTCTAATATCTAAGATGTGAACAAAGACTAACTTGTTAATTGCAGTACAATGGCAAAGCACACCCATGTCCAACAAAGATAACAAGTTAAACCAGAATATTTAGTATTTCCATTTCACAATGCATGGCACACAATCCCAAATCAAATGAAGAAGGATCTCTTGTAAAAAGCATCAACATAGTCTCTACATTAAAATAAAGCAAATCATGAATGTCCCACATGGTACTGCTAAAAACCTGTGCTGTATATTCAAAAATATGTTACTGTTATCTGAAATAAACTATAAAAAGTTCATGCACGTGAAACATAGATTCACCAACCTCGCATAGCAGCAGTGTCTTGGCCATCTTCTACGGTAATATATTCACAAATATCCCGAATCATTTCTTCATCTTCAACTCTTATCCACAGCAACATTTCATAGTAACCTAACCGTGAAACTGAACACTCAGCTCTGACCACATCAGAGAAAAGTTGAAACTCTTTAACCATGCCCATGTCTATGACATACCTAAGCAGTGGTTGATATGTTTCCTCTTCTAGCTTAAAACCGCACTCCTTCATATTTTCTAAAAGGTGAAAAGCCTTACTCAATTCTTCTATGGCAATGTATTCATTATCAGTAGTCCTTGCCTTCTGTATACTCATCTTTATTAATGCATTGAACTCTTTCACACCAGTCTCTCGACCCAGCTGACGAAACACATCAAGGGTCGTCCCTGTTCCTAGTCTTTTCGCACACATTTTAACTAACCTATCAAAACGGACATCATGGCTGAGTTTAAAAATCCATTTGCTTTTCCTCTCACGGGCTAACCCCCTCCGTTTAGTCAAAAGGTAGCCAGGAGACAGATTAGGACACCACGTTAAATCTGCTACTTTTTCCATTTTTGCTTTGCGATAGTCAACTTCTTCGACAACAGGTTCCTCTTTCACGACAACAGGTTCCTCTGCCAGAGATGGACCTGCAAAACGAAAAGGGTGCACAGCACACCCCAAAAGATTAGCATCAACCATTTTAAGATGTCTGGAAACATTCCAAATTGCAGCATAACCAAGTCAACTTTTAGCACTCCGCATTTCTCACAGTAAATTTCACAAACACTTACTGTACACTATAGAAGAAACCTCGGAAGCCGTATTATCATCATCAGGAGAATCCTCTGCACCTAAACATTCAAAAGAAAAAAACGTTACTACGAACACAACAGAGGGAACCCGATCATACAGCAACAAAAAAACAATGCATTTGATCACACACAAAGTTCAGTTATTATTATTATTATTATCCTCTTCAGGTGGAAAAACAAAAACCCAGCTACTTTACTCTATTTATTATTATTATTATTATTATCATTCTGTTTCGCTCCCTCTCAACTCCAAGAAACAAAACCCATTAATGCAACGAAGTTCAAAAGCTACTGAGAAATGAGGAACAACGGTAATGGTGGTTAGGGGTAAAAAAAGTTGAGACAGATTGGATACGGTTTGCGAATATGGAAAATTTTTTTTTTTTGTTACCTCGAGAAGGGACACGGTTGTGGCTCATAGAAGAATGGTTGAACTCAGAAGCATTGTGCTCAGAAATGGAAACGGAAGAGGAAGAGGCAAGTGCCATGGCTTTCCATGCTGAGTGAGAGCGATATAGGGTGCTGAGGGTGCATAGTTTTCTTATGGTGGAGGCGCGCATCTAAGTTCTACAAAAACGATGAACAATTGAAGATGACGGTTGGGGGTTTCGCTTCTTCTGCTCTTTCTTTTTTAGTTATAGGTTAGTTAGCGTGTGGGTTTTAAAAGGAAGTGGTTTGTTGTTGTCTTGCACTGCGTTCGGATTTCTGAAGTCGCGAGGCAACGATTGATTATACAAGTGGCTCTCTGAATGCAATTGAAGAGTGCAACTGCAAACCCAGCGCCAACAAGCACAAAACATGAATGATATTGCAGAATGGGGTGATTGTGATGGGGTGACTGATGAGTTCAAATAGAGCGACCCCGGAAAAAAGAAGAAAAAGAATTTGCTATTATTATTATTATTATTATTATTATTATTATTATTATTATTATTTCCTTACCTTTCTCTTATATTTGATTTAAAACTAGCCAATTTTGTTTTCTTTATTCACTAGAAACTTTAAAGTCTCTAAACATTTTCTAAATAAAATAAATCTTGCTTGAAGCTTTGGGTGTGAGCCAAGCTATGGATGCCAATTTGAAGCAACTTCTTCCAATCCAATTTATTCCGACTTAGATAATGACAAACTTTTTAACTGTTGTCTAAATTTGAACTTTTTATTTTTAATATTGGAGTGATAGTGGTATTTTTTTAAAATATGAATTGTTGGTGTGTTATACTCAATTGTGGAATCGTTTAATTATAGAAGCAGAAATCGGATCGTCCGATTTATTAGAGATACAGAAATCAGATCGTCCGATTTCTAGAAGTACACAAATCAAATCGTCCGATTTGTAGAGGTACAAAAATCAGACCGTCCGATTTGTGAGAGGTACACAAATCGAACTATCCGATTTATATTAAAAGAAAATTAAAAAATTTGAGATACAAAAATCAAACCCTCCGATTTATGTACTTTCTACAATTTAAAAAAACGCCAAAAATTACAATGTTAAGGTATATTACCACTTCTATTTCTATAACAAAAAAAACGGGCCTACTACACATACAAGCAAAAAGGCCTTACAAGTTATCCAAACCCCCAGCCCACAAACAATCCACACGCGCAGAGAAGAGCATTGAATGGGGCGTAACATTCACGCGCTCCACTCAAACGGTTACGCTTCGCATAAACTGCCCCCTTAATGGCAGACTCTTCCACTTCTTCCACTTCTCAAAGCCATTCAGAGAAAAAGCAAACGTTCCATTTTCGAGCATCATTCGATACTGAAAATATACAACTCGTCGCTAATATTGGAAAATTCCATCAACACAACAAAGAACTCTCGATCAAGAATCTCCAGAGAAAACAAAGCTATCATACTCAAGGTACGTTACATTACCATTCCTGTATATTTTCCACATTTCGAAATTGAAGAACTAGGTTTTACTGTTCTTCTACGTTGTTTTACGTTTTACTGTTCTTCTTGCTCTACGTCTCATTTTACAGTTTATGATGTTCTACTTGTTCTAGGTTTTACTGTTATTCTTGGTTCTATGTTACACTGTTCTTCTTAGTTCTTCTAGGTGTTACTGTTCTTGTTGTTCTAGTTCTTCTGGTAACTGATTTTTGGGGTATATTCCGTAGTTTGGTGGATGTATATGAGGTAATTTGTTGGGTGTATATGGCACAAATTGTTGAGTGTATATTTCTGAACTGATATACTGTAATAGTCAGCAGTTGCAACTGTTCTTATATTTGCTTGTCTATGGGTGTATATTGCTTGACCTTGTATATTGATGCATGTTTGAGTGATATCTGACTGATATATATGGGTGTATCTGAATCATATCTAAGGGTGTATCTTACTGATGTCTATAGGTGTATCTGACTCATATCTATGGGTGTATCTTACTGATATCTATGGGTGTATCTGACTCGTATATATGGGTGTATCTTACTGATAGCTTTGGGTGTATTTTTCATTTCAGAAAAAATGGCAGCGAGAAACCAACCTGGAAGAAATGTAAGAACAAATATATGTCTTAGATGAAATCAGTTTTATATAATAGAAACATATCTGACTATAATTTTATTTTTGTTTACAGCAAACAAAAGACCTTAAGTGTGCAACACATTTGTTAAATGATAAATTCAGAAACATGAGTGAGGAGAAGAAAACGATTGTGAGGGATTTGGGATTCGGTGGCTTGATGCACATCCCACCACTAAGGGTGCATCACCAAGTGTTAAGGGAGCTGGCTAACAACTTCAAATTAGGGGAGAACAGACTGGAAATCGGATACGGTTCTTTTAAAATAACACCAAAAAAAATAGGTGATGTGCTTGGCATCAACGCAACAGGTAACTCGCTAAAAATTATAGGTGTATATTAACTGACGCTTGGGTGTATTTTAGTTGATGCTTGGGTGTATTTGAACTGATATTCATACTTTGTTGTTTTCCTTTTTGTAGGAGATCTATTTCCTCAGAAAGTCGATTATAAGAAATTTTCTGAGGATGACAAAGAAATTTTTAGAAGATTCCAGGGTAAGACCCTCAAAAGTCTTACAGATGAGATGATGGATATTGGCGTTGGTAACGAAGAGGATCGCCTAATGTTCAAGAGGATTTTCATCCTCTATATACAGATGGCGTTCCTTTTACCAACGACAATAAACAAAATCTCGCCTGTGCACCTGGCCCCAATTTTTGAGATGGACACCATAACAGAGAGAAACTGGGGAGGGCATGTTTTGAGTTTTATCGTCAAGGGTATAACCGACTACAAGGAGAAAAAGAAAAAGGCAATTGATGGCTGCCTCTTTGCCCTGATGATAATTTATTTTTATCTTTCTAAAAATAAAGACAAGAAGAGGGCTGAAAGACCGCTAAAACCCTGGATTGCCAACTGGAGTAAGGAGCAGTTGGACGAAAGAATGACGGCGGAAAGAGAGAAAAATATGGTAAGTGAACATAATATGTTGGGTGTATTTTATTTACCTGAATGCTGCTAACTAAAATTTCTAATGTTTCAGGGGATTGTAAAGATGGCGCAAACAAGAGAGAAAATGAAAAAAATAGAGAAAAAAAGAAAAAAAAAACAAGAAATCAAAAAAACAAAAAAAAAGGAAGGCAAGTTCAACATCGTCTTCGGAGCAAGAAACAACTGATAGTGACAGTTCTACCTCTGAGTCTGAGACTCAAGAAGACTCAGAGCATTCACCAAGAAAACAACCTAGCAAAAAGGGAAAAAAGTAAGTACCATACTTGGGTGTATTTTCTTTATCGAGTTGGGTGTATTTTGTGGAACCATTTGGGTGTATTTTGTTTATGAAGTTGGGTGTATGTTGTTTATTAAGTTGGGTGTATTTCGTTTGTTGTGTTGGGTGTATATTGTCCATTCAGTTGGTTGTATCATGTGCATTCATTTGGGTGTATTTTATATCTTTAGTATGTTCTAAATAATGATTGTTTGCCTTCCAGAATGGACTCCAAAAAAAGGAAGAAGAGTCAAGAGGATGAGGATTCTGATTCAGAATCTGAATCAACTGATGAGTAATGTTCTGAAATTATTACTCCTTTCTCTTGGCTTAATTATCAAGATTTCGTGTATTAACTGAAGTGTCTCTTATTAACTTATAGAAGCGAAGAATCATCACCAGTGAAGAAGCAAAAAAAAAAAAGAAAAAGACACAAAGAACACCAAAAAATTAAGCACTTCTTTGGATAATATTCTGTGATAAAATTATTTTTTTTATTTCTGATTCATACTTATTTTTTCCATCTAGAACACAATCCAAAAAGAAAAAGGTTGTTGTTGAGCATTCATCTCCTGAAGAAGATCAATCCTATGATGGGTATAGTACTTCGTAAGCTATATTACCGTCTATCATCATAATTATTTTTGTTAACATCTTCTTTTATGAATGTAATGGCAGATATGAAATAGGAAGTGAAGATCTAGACGAATTGTTAAGGAAAAACAATGAAAAATCTGCTGCAGAGGGGTATGTCTTGTTGGGGTGTATATTTCAGATTTTAGTGTGTTTTCTTTGCTAATAATTGTTTCTTGTTTCGCAGGGAGAAGGAAGCTGACCTGCGATCGACAGAAGGTCGCTATGTCTCCTCTGAAACGTAAGAAGAATTATTTAATAAAATCTTGTTATCATGATTTACCTGTATCATATTTTGTCTGAATAACATGAAATCTGTTTAGAATACCGGACGTGAACTTGGGAAGTGATGATCCTTTCTCTCAAGGACACACAGAACAAAGTAGTATAAACAGGCCGGCAGAGAGCATGTAATTTCTCTTTCAACTAACCGTTACTTTTGTTCTCTTATTACCTTCTACTTCTAATTCTGTATATATTTTTTTTAGAAAAAAATCCCTTTATTATTTTATTCGAGAAAAAAAGGCAGGAAAAAAAAGCAAAAACTGCAAGTATGCAAGTTCTCAAAAAACAAAGCCTGTCTTCCTTTTGAATTGTTCGGGTGTATTTTTTTACTTCCTTTGGGTGTATTTTAGGTTGAGTCTGGTTCAAGAGTCAGCCAGTGAGCCGGCTGATTCGAATATAATGGTTGTGAGGGAAGAGACACCGTCGGAAGCGCTTGCAATGTGAGTTTTTCAAGAATATTTCAACCTTATAACCTTATTATTTTCAAAGGCGTTGTTAACCTTTCATTTTTCTTCTTGTTTAGAGTTCCAATTCAAGTTTTTGTGCCAGTGTCCCAAACAACCACTGTGCCGGAATTTGAAGAAACACCTGAGACAGATTTTGAACCAACCCCTCTGCTACAAATTGAAGGAACTACAAAAACGTAAGAAATAGTATTGGGTGTATATTTGTTTAGAGTTTGGGTGTATATTGGGTTACAGTTCGGGTGTATATTTGCTTACAGTTTGCGTGTATATTATTCCTGAATAATTTTTTTGTCATGATTAATTTGATGTGCCGTACAGCACTCCTGAACCCCCCCCCCAACAACTTGAAGAAAGCACAGCCACACTTCCCCCAGCTCCATCTAAAGGGTAAGTTCATCAGAGTAAAATCAATGTATGGGTGTATATTGGGTTATAGTTTGGGTGTATATTGGGTTACAGTTTGGGTGTATATTGTTCCTGAATAGTTTTTTTTATGTCATGATTAATTTTCTGTGCCGTGCAGCACTCCTGAACCCCCCCCCCCAAAAAAAACTTGAAGAAAGCACACCCACGCTTCCCCCAGCTCCATCTAAAAGGTAAGTTCATCAGACTAAAATCAATCTTTACTTATCATCCGTATATTCTTACTCTTATAATACGTTATACATGATCACGCAGTTATCCAGCCGAAGAAGACGCTGCTGCGCTGATGATGATGACACGGACAGCATCGTATGTTCCTAAAACAGATCCAATGCCATCATTCAGCCTGGACTTCACTGATTCAAGCCAAGAAGAAGCAGCAACGCAGGAAGGAGCGTCAACGCAGGAGGCAGACAGGGCAAAAACTCCAGAAACTGCAAATTTGCTAGAACAATTAGAGGATTTGGTACAAAAAATAGCAAGCAGTGCGGCGAAAGAAGAAAGTAAAAGACCACAAATTCAAAAGGAGACTGGCGGAGAAAGTTCTGGGAAGTTTGAAACTCCTGCGGGAATAAATCAGAATACGGGTGATATGAAAGAGAAGTGCTACATCTGGGCGACGCGAGTGAAGACATACACAGATAGCAGTACTAACGAGTTTGACAACCTGTGCACTCTGATTGCCCATGACAAATACATTTTGAATAGAATGCACCTTGCATCGCTCCAGGCAGGAAGTTATATAGAATCTGAGGTAATATTAGAATAACATTAATGTTTTAACACCAAAGTTAACTGCAATGTTTATTAATGTAAATTGATTTCGGCATATATTTCTAGATTGTATCTACCATGTGCCTCATCCTCAACCAGAAAAATGATAAAAGGTTTCAAGAACAAGTATACTGTCTCCCCCCTGATATTGTGGTAAGTGTTACTTCTACGAATTTTGGCTGTATTTTCTGTATTCCTTAGGGTGTATATTCTCTGATCAACGGGTCTATTTTTGTATTCATTTGGGTGTATTTTTTACGTTCAATTGGATGTAAGTTGTGTAGTCATTTGGGTTTATTTAAAGTATTCACTTGGGTGTATTTTCAGTATTTCATTTGTTGTTTCACAATTGTTGCAGAGCATGGCCGTTTCGAAGCACCCAAACGGGAAATTCATATCACCTAAAACCAATAAAGAATTCAAGGTGGAAGACTACCCAATGTTTATTCCCTTCATAGATGGAAAAAAATTAGCTTTGCATCGATATGTGAGTTTTCATTTGTAAAATTTGTTAGTACCGTTCTTTATTTATATGCCAAATAAAATAACACACTGTTGAAATGTGGCAATCCTTCAGATTTTTGCACCTGTTTGCTACTCAGGCCATTAGTGGTTATGGGTGATTGATACAACAAAGGGGAGATTTTATATACTTGACCCGCTACACAAGAAAGCTCCAAGCGATAGGAGAAAGCAGCTTAATAAATTCACTGTAAGTTGGCTCTGTGTTCTTTATTTTAATAGATAGGTGTATTTCAATTCAATATAAGGTGTATGTATGTTTTGCTTTGGGTGTAAGTATGTTCTCTTTTGGGTGTATTTCATTCGGGTATATTACTGATTTGTTTTGTTTTTTAAGGGATATATAATTTCAAGAATTAGAGCATATGCCGGCGGGGCACCTCTGAAGAAAAAGGAGAATGAGTTAGAAATTAAAGCAACATACGTTAAAATCTCAGGCCAAAAATCAAGGTATAAATTTGTGTCTCTGAACATTAAACTTTCCTAAATGAGATTTGTAATTTATTTTCTTCGTTTTCAGCTATGACTGTGCTATTTACGTTATGAAGTGGCTTGAGTTAATTGAGCCCGAAAACATTAAAAGGGCGAAGTATGAATGGGATAATTGGCCACATGTAACTGTCTTTAAAACTATATAACTCTGTATTACTTTACTGGAATTAATATTATTGTTTAAACAGAATATACTTTTTAATTGTAGGAGGAGGTGGACCACTATAGAGTAGAATATGCTTCGCGGATACTATTCAGTGAAATGAATAAAGAGAGAGATCAAGCAATTAGAGCGAGTAATGCAATAAGACTGTCCAAGCCATCCTTAGTATTATTGAGTCCATTTTGTCAGATAAATTCTACTGATATAGAAACTGAGTAATCTAACTGCTAGCTAGTTTGTAAATTGAACAAATGTTGTAAAAATTTGCCATTTATAAACAACTTCTGTTCAATGAAATTTTTTTCCATAGTTAAATTGTCTGTGCTGTATTCAAAAGCTTTGTATTACAGGTGGTAAAATATGAAGGAAAACATCAAGGCAGCTCGAAACACAAATTATAAACTTTTACATCGAACGGAAGTTTAATATACACCCAAGATTGCTTAAATATACACCCAAACTGTCTGTGTTGTTAAACTGTCTGTGCTGTATTCAAAATGTATGAATTATAGGTACTATAATATGAAGAGAAACATCAAATCAAATATACGCCCATAACCTGCGATTTTTTACACCCAAAGAAAGTTGAATATACACCCTGAGATCTATCCCCCCTGATGCTTTGAGCCTAAAACCCTGAACCCTAAACACTTAAAACATAAACCCTTACCCCTAACCTGTAAACCCTAAAACCCTGAACCCTAATATTATATATATGTATCTATATGTAGAATGTGAATCACAAGAAAATTCACAAAAATACACCCAAAAGAACAGTGCTTTTACACCCATATTCTGTAACTATACACCCAAAGAGTTATCCCCTGCTCCTGGTACCCTGAACTGATAATTCATAACATGTCTTTGATATTGGCTGGAATTTGAATGCACCACTGATGCGGCATCAAACAAGTTTATCTGAATATAAGAAACTCACATATTAGCTAAACTACTAACGAGAAAAATAAACTCAATCACCACAAATTTAAAGAACATTACTTTTACCTCGCTTAAAACTTTCGTTTTCTTCTTCTTTGTGGCATTTGCGATCTGTTTGTCCAACTTTGAACCTAGCCTATTTTTTGGACGTCCTCTTGTTCGAATCCTTGGCGGGCTTTGAAGCTCGTTAACGGATTCCAAGTTGGCGTCTTCGTGGGATAAAGAAGATGTCCACTTCCTTTTGGCTTTTAATGATTCCATCTCAGCCATGACGTTATCGTACGCACGGTGCAGAATTGCAGTCAGCTCCTCCGATTCGGATGCAAATTCGCAAATATTTTGCGAACGAAAAACCAATTGGTCAAACCTCTTGCTTCTTGGCTCCAACAGTGGCTCATCGTGGCTGCTCTTGATGTGTGTGTGTCGCCTCTTTACCTTCTTGCTCCATCGTTCCAGTATATATCTCGGTAACACTTGGCTTACTTGTTCAAAGCTTAACACGCTTAGTGCGTGACGACACAGTATCCCTCTCGACTCGAATAATAAGCATTGGCATTTTACCTCGGCTGCAACTGAGTCGTAAGTAACCACAAACTTGTTGAATATTGAGCTGGAAACTTGTTCTCCGAGTTCGTATACTGAATAGCCTAGAGCGGAATTCGTTAATCTGGTGATGCAATTCGCCTTTCCTCTGAATTGCGCTTGGACTTCCCTAAACTTTTGATGAGTGTACACATCTTGAAACTAAGCTTCAATGGAGGATTTGGTTGCACACGGTATGACCGTATGAAAATCTGCAGCATCTGATTCTCTCTCTGCTTGCTCCCGGCTTCCGAGGCAATTATCGTATTGTTTGACGAACTGAATAAGCGAGCTGTTCCGGGTGATAAACTTGTTAAAAAATGAATGTATGCTCTCGCTCATTTGTGTGTTTCTCATCCCTGCCCAGAAGTGGTGATCCAGATAGATAGGAACCCATATATGATGGTCTTCATACAGATCTACAGAATACACCCAAACACAGACTATAAATACACCCGAAAAAACATGCAATTTACACCTCTGCTGCAGATTTTTAACAAACATTACCTGAAAGCCACTTGTTATCCACAAGACCAAAATTCAGCAGAAAATCATTCCAATTCCTATCGAATGAGTCTTTCCTATGAGAGTTCCAAACAACTTGGCTCATTTCTTGTTCGATATCTGCATGTCCCTTGTACCCGTTTAATTTGCTTGGTATCTTCTTCATGATGTGCCAAATACACCAACGGTAAATTGTTGTTGGCATACAGGCCTCTAAAGCCCTTTTCATTGATGCGCATTGATCGGTGAGAAACCCTTTCGGAGCGTTTCCTCCCATGCAACGAAGCCAACATTCAAATAACCATTTGAATGATTCAATTTCTTTGTTTTTCATCAAAGAGCATCCGAGAAGTGTTGACTGACCATGGTGATTCGCCCCGACAAAAGAACCACAAACCAAATTATACCTGAAACAAATTACCATAGTGCAGAATGCAAAATCATTAGGTACACCTAACAAATGCTTCGTATACACCCAAAAAAACAGCCAATATACACCTCTGCGGCAGATTCAGAAAAATACATTAATTTAGCATCATAAACAGGGACAGTTTGTTACCTGTTTGTATTGTAGGTGGTGTCAAATGAAATAACGTCTCCGAAATACTCAAAGGCAGCTCTGCTTCTTGCATCGGCCCAAAAAGCCAGCTTAATCGATTGATCCTCCTCGAGTTCAAGCTCAAAAAAGAAATTCTGATTCTTCTCTTTCATTCTTAACAAATATTTTCCGAATTCCTTTGCATCTTCTTGTTCGGAAACATTCCGCACTTCTCTCGTAATGTAATTCCTCACATCCTTTTCGATAAAATTTAACTCGCGATGACCCCCCGCAGCCGCAACAAATGATTGGTAGGTTTTGCTTGGTCTGATACCGGCCTTCTCGTTATTCTCTATTGTACGACGAATGGACATGCTTAGTTCCCTGTGCTGTTTGAGCATCTCTGCTTTACTTGGACAGTAGGGGTGTGAATGATCCAGCACAACCTTTGAAATGATCCAAGCACCGACATCCTTCAATGTGTGTATATAAATTCTTGCAGGACAGTTTAAACCGGCTGTCGGATTAGTCTTCTCGGTCGGAGATATTTTAGATTTCCATTTTCCCTCTCTGCTACATGTAATCAATTGATTCTTAATCTCGTTTCCCTTCCTATTTGTGCTCCGAACTCTTGTAGAAAAACGTGCAGCCTTGGCGTAGTTCCTGTAAAATTTTTCAGCATCTTCAAGGGTGGTAAAGGTCATTCCAACCTTCGGAACAAACTGGTCATCAACAACAGAGAGAGGCTGCAGAATACACCATGTCAAAAACTAAAAATACACCCAATCATTACTGATATAATACACCCGAACCGAAACAACTCAACTAAAATAACAAAAAAAAACCATAAACTGTAAATACACAGGCTGCAGAATACACCATGTCAAAAACTAAAAACACACCCAATTATGTCTGATATAATACACCCGAACGACAACAACTCAGCTAACATAACACAAAAAGCCATAAACTGTAAATACACCCACACTTCTCGCAAAAATACACCCAAAAAAGTTTTGATCTACACCCGAGCGTCTGCTATAAATTCCAGATAATTAATCAAAACTAATACATTACATTCAATCGACAGATTCATGTTAACATGTTAGTTTCACAGTCAATGTTCACGAATTATTCAGCTACACAATGCTATTCAAATGACTACAACAAAATTCAAAGTAATCGTATGTAAATCAAACCTCAGGAACTTCGTTAGATTCAAATTCATAATCCACTTCGCCCTGATTCAGCTGACAATCTGAGGTTGAATCATCCATAATCTTCAAAACGAGTTCAAACTTTGATTTCAGAAAATAACAAATCAAATAGAAAACGAAGCTGGAGTTGTAGAGAGAGGAACTAACGTAAATGACGAAGAATATACCAGTGAGAAAGGAGGGAAAAAGAACGATTGAGAAGAAGCAGGAAAGAGGCGCGAGAAGAAGAACGAGCAAATCTGAAAATAAGGAGAACGAAGAAGGAAATAAATCTTTTAAATTTTGGTAGTTATATATACGCGAGATCTTATATAGCGCGTGTATTGGACGTATGTGTAGCAGCGCGTCTTTTGGGTTTATTCCTTAATGAACTTGTAAAGCATACAAGCCATTAAGGCTTGTATGCAGAGCTTTTCTGCAAAAAAAAAAAAATTAGCCTCTAAATTTGAAACAGATATACTTAAAATTTCAATATTACTAGTATAGGGTGGGTATGCGTAATAGTTGCCATGTTCGATATTCATGACACCCACAAACACACAAGCATATATATAATGATAAACTATCATTTTTAATCCTTAGTTCCTTACAAATACCTGTTAGCTCTCTCGTATGGTATACTATCTATGACTATTTTTTTTCTATTCTATACATTTTATCTTCGCCTCTCCGTTTTTCCCTTTATTTCTATCTAGATTCTTTTCGTCGTTGCCTGCTAGTTTTACTTCACTTTTTTTTTTGCCTTGTCGTCTGTCATTCTCATTTCTTTTTTGTCATCTCTTATTCTTTTCTGCTCTGCCTTCTTTATATTATCAGTACCTTTCCCTTCTACTCAACCTGGTCTTTCGTCAGCCAACTTGAATCATATTATCATCATGATACTAACTTTTTTTTTCTCCAGCGATCAAATTCTTTTCATCGTCGATGAGCCCACCAGTGCACATCATCTTTTCTCTAAAATGATTTTGTTCTTCTGGGCCAACTTTTGCTGTCCAAGACACTAACTTCATCAACCTCTTCCTCATGAGTTCAGGTATATAACTTATTGTGAATTTGTTCTTGTTATAGTTGTTTGTTAATTTGTTTTGTTATTTGGAAAATTCAATTTATGTAATTGTTCAAACTTTGCAATTGTTTTGCAATTGTTTAAGATACTTTCATGATAGCTACATCATTCTTTCTGATATTGTTTGTTATAGATTTGTAAACAATATTATATTTTCATTATACTTGAATTTAAATTATTTGTCATTGATCTAATTGTAGTTTATGTAGTTGTTTCTAAATTGGAAATGCATCATCAACTTATTTCAGACAAGTAAAAAGGTTAATCCTACAGTACCTTAAATTGAGTTTTAATTATTAAGGAATTTAAATACAATTTAATAGAAAAATTTAGATAATCAATTTTTAGTAAGTCAACATTAGACGAACTTTATTTAAGAGTTTATAATTTAAGGTCTAAAATGATGGGTTTATGATTTAGGATCTATAATTTAATATAAATTCTAATTTGTAAAAAGTTGGCTGATGCTGGTTTAAAAATATTGGTAACCTAGCATTATATAAATTAATAATTTAATTAATTGTTATCTATGTTTACTCAAGTGTTTAATGTACTAAGAAATTTTTTTATAAATAATATAAGTAAATTAGGTGAAATAAGAACTTGAGAAAATCTTAAATAACCTCAAAATCGAATACGAGCAAACAATTCATCTCTGAAGTACGACTTCAACTGACAACCAATCATAATTCTAAAAATTGAATCAGATTATCGGTTGGATAAAAAATTTTGCTCTTTCGTATGTAATTTGGTTTGGTTAAGTAGAAAACCTCAAAAGGGTTAACCACAAAAACGCCTCCAAAAATTTTTTACGCTAACAAAAATATCCTCAAATTTTGTTAATAAAAATATCCTTAATAAATTTAAAAACATTACAAAAGTGCTCATACGTAAAGAAGGATCTCTCCATCAACGAAATTGGCTAAGGTTGCAAATGAAAAATGGGTAGATGGTATACTGAGTAATGATATGGCATCATTTAAACCCCCCTCCCCAAATTATACCTAATCTAATTGCAACCACCATCTCCTCTCCCTCTTCCCACCTCCTCACCCTCTACTCCTTCTCCTCCCTCGCCATCCACGCCGTCCACACCTAGGATGCCTCTATCACCTCGTCCTCCGACGCCATCAACATCAAGCTCCATTCAATTCTGCACCTCTATTAGTGATCATCCACAAAGCAGCCATATCAGAGCCCTCATTGAAGATATTAATCTACCCAACACTACACGTCACTACAAGACCTAAAGGTCATCAGACGTCCATTCTGCGTTTGTTTCTGTAGAGGTGGCGGCAGAGGACGAGAAGAAGACATGGTTCTGGAAGGTGAGAACAAGAGTGGTGTTAGGGATATTGGTGGATCTGATGAGAGGAAAAACTTGGTTTCTCCACTGTAGCTAGAACCACAGTCAACAACATTGTTTCGACGCTTCATCTGCCTCCATTTTTGCTTATTAGTTGAAGTCTCCAACTTCTGTCAGAGTTAGAATCAAATACATGAGCTTGAGTTTTGCAAACTACTTGCAAATCCAAGGTAAGTATCATCGAGTTTATCGTTATTCATGAGAACCATTGTGAGATTTCTCTACTAATGCATTTTACCTTTTTTATTTTCAAAAAATAAATGATGCACTACAAGAAAAACACTGAATATCGTCGAGTTTATTGGCGGAATAACAAAAATAATCTGCCCAATAAACTATTATTGTCAGATTTTTCAAATTTACCGTTAAAAAAATTCCGATGATATAATCCTCGTGAATTTGACGGTAATTATTGGTGGATTCTGCAACGGATTCTTTGACCCAAAATATATTTGGCTACTGGGGAAAATTTTTTGCCAGTAATTTTGGTGCCACACTATATTATTTCGCGCCATTTATCGTCGGATTTTTTCACCGATAAATCCAATGATAAATTCAAGGTTTAATTACTCTGTTGGTCCTTATAGTTTCACCAAATTTTTAATTAGGTCCCTATACTTTTTTTCCTTTCAATTGGATCCCTACACTACTATAATTTTGTAATTAAGTCCTTCCTAGTGTAAAAAATATTAGAGTTAACTGAATATTTATTCGCAAATTGAAGGTATTTATAATTAAAAACTTAATTAAATCTTTGACCGCATGCATTGTGGTAAAAATATTATGTTAATTTTAACATTTTTAACATGAAAAGGACGTAATTACAAAATTAAAAGTAGTGTAGGGACCCAATTGAATGGAAAAAAAGTATAGGGACCTAATTAAAAATTTGGTGAAACTATAAGGACCAACAGAGTAATTAAACCTAAATTCAATACACAATTAATAGTCAAATTCTAAATAATATAAATTAAATAAGAATTTTATTAAATATTAAGTGTACATATAAAATAATAAGTCAAATAAATAAGATACAATCAAATAGAGCAGAACAAAACCTTAATCACTACGGATACTGATAGTCGTCGTCGCCATTCCACTGGTCCTACTAAGGCGGCGGTCTAGGCGGTGATATTGGTGCCCCTCCAGCAACACCTTTGCCACCAGGGCGCATCTGCTGAATTTGCTCCAGCTCATGTTTAAGCTCCAACCTGATAAAATCTGTGTTTGACACGTGTATGAGGATCTCGTTATACCTCTCTTTAGACTGTTGTAGCTACTGAGCTTGTTGGTAAAGGCTCTGGGTGAGATTCTACACGTGCTCCATCAAATCGATGATGTCCTCGAAATTTTTTTACGAAAAAAAAAATAGATGTATATTTTTATCCTATCCGATTTTATCACATTTTATTTTGATTTGTATAGATCCGTTTAGCTCTTATATGTCCTCATAACCGCAAATAAAATTAAATTTTAAAATGTACATATTTTAGTTAAAAACAACAATTAATCTATAAAAATGTACATATTTTAAGCATAAAAATAAACACTAATAAAAATAAGAGAAAAGGATAAATAGGTCATTGACATTTAAGTACTCGAGGATTTGAAAATACATTTAAGTCTTTGACCTTTTTAAAATTTGGACATATCGATTCCTCATTTTCACTTGGTTCTGTCAGATTCAACGGAAAAATCAAACGTGACTCCTATTGTACTGACTTGGTTGATACGGATACATAGAGAGTTTTTAATTAGACAAATTAGAATCATAAATCGATATGTCCAGATTTTAAAAAGGTTAAAAAGTTAAATATATTTTTAAATCCTTAAAAATTTAAATATCCACAAATAAAAATGTCAAGAATCGATTTGTTTTCTCTAAATATTAAAAAAAAGACTAGTCAGGCGTCATCTATGAGGATGGCTTGCACCTGATCAACTAATTACCCACCTTAAACAGGTAGAGGTAGGTGAGGTACCTACCGCTCCACATACTATTGTCACCCTATCAAATATTGTATTTGCCAAAATTATTTAGGAGTTATTGCATAAGATTTTACTACATTTGGTTTTAGTTAGTTGTTATTGCATCATACATAACTCCGTTCAATGGAATAAGGTTTCGTTATCGTTGTTTTACTATTGTGTCGGAGATAGTAGAAGTAGATACGGTGATGATAGGAAAATAAATAAAAGAGTAAAGTATTATTTATGTCCCCAACGTTTGGGGTAAGTCTCAAACCTGCCCCTAACGTTTCAAACGTATTATTTGTATCCCAAACGTTTTTAAATCGAGTCAATGTTGTCCTACCGTCCAAATTACTAAAATTTCGTTAACGGCATTTTACAAAGGGTGAGAGAAGACACAATTTGATGACGTTTTGCCACCAATCTACAGAAAACTCATTGGAAGGCCTAAACTGAAACGGAATAAAGCTGCAGATGAGAACCCAACTAGGAGAGGAGTATCTCGCGAAGGGCAGAATCAGAAGTGCTCTTATTGTTTTGCTAGAGGTCACAACAAACGGACGTGTCCAAATAAGCGCAAAGTAGCTGCAACTGCGTCAGTGAGTACTTTGCTTGGTTTTTTTCTGGTTCGGGCTTCATTTTTATGAATTGCATTCAAAGATTATAATGTGGTATTGTGGCTGTTAACTAGGCAAACAAAGTTCCTGGATCTACAAGAAGAGCTTCAAGAATCATCTCTAGCACTATCTCTAGCATTATCTCTAGTACTATCTCTAGTCAGGCTTCTAAGCAATCACAAGCTGCTTCAAAGAAGACCACAACGTCAAGGCCAAAGAGAAAATCATTTGCCAATGATGTGAGTTCCCAACAATCGCAGGCTACTTCAAAGAAGGTTAAGTTGACCCCATACAACAATAATTCTGGACAACAACTCAAGGGTGCTGCCAAGCACAACAATCTCAGGGTGCTGCCAAGCCCATCGAAGCACGTCAGCATATCCCAACTCAAGTTCATGGCTAGGACACCTCCCAAAGCATGGAAAAAGATGTGATGATTACGATGTGTGCCGTTTTATGTTATTTGGAAGTAAAAGACTTCTCTTTAGTATCATTATAATGTGTGAAAACTAGTTTAAAGACTATAGTTTGTTATCTCAGACCGTTATTGTGGAGCAAAATGTGTAGCTCTTGTTTTATTATTTTGCTGTGAATCTGTTGTGGTTGTAGCCAATGACAATGTTATGGTTAATGATTAAGTAATATGTTAGAGTTCTGATTGTTGTTATGCTCATGACTTGCTTGATTTAAATAGGATGCAAAATATAACACTGCATTTCATTCAATTCATTTTCACAATTCAGATGAGTTCAATAAAACAACATTGCAGCTGCACAATCTAGCCTTTCATCAAACTTAATTCAACAAAATATCATTTCATTACAATTTCATTGAGTTCAATAAAACACCAATCAGTTCAACATCACTGCTATTTCTAAGCCAAAATACAGAGCACAAGTTAGGGATCTAATCATTTTCTCCTAAATCTCATCATCTCCAGCAATATCATTGTAGTAAAAGTCTTCCAAATTTGGTGGTGGTTGTTTTTTCACAAACCAATATTAGTACAACTGTCCATCCAACTAAAGCAACTCCCACTGCAACCATGAACCTGAACTCAACCTTATTCAATTTGCCCTTCAAATTTATGACCTTCATTCTTAACCTTGAAACTTGTGGAGGATCTTCCTCTGGTTCTGCCCATACAAAATAGCCGCATTCTTCTTCAATCTAGACCAAACATCAGACAACCGAGTCACACCCACAGATTGTCAAAACATATAACTCAACAACAAATAAACATATGGCTAAACCTCACCCTAAAGTTAACGCAACCCTAGAACCTCCGCCCAGTAGCAAGTTATCCTCCTTTGACGTGCTTGGTTTCTATTTCGTGTCGCCAGCTTGCTGCTTTGCGTCGCTTTAGATTGGCATGCTTCATACTCCATCTTTTTTCAAGTAGAGGAAATCGAGCTTCAGAGAAGCTGCAGCAGCAAGAAGAAGACGATTTTGAAATTACGGTTTTGAAGAGGACCCTATTTTCACATTTATCTATTTATTTTTTCTTTTCTTTTTAATTCAATAACGGTAACAACAAACGCCCTGCCACCGTGTATACTAACCTCCACGTATGCAACGCCGTTAACAAAATTTTAGTAATTTGGACGGTAGGACAACATTGACTCGATTTAGAAATGTTTGGGATACAAATAGAACGTTTAAAATGTTAGGAACAGGTTTGAGACTTACCTTAAACGTTGGGAATAAATGATACTTTACTCTAAATAAAAATAGTCAGAATTTTTTATTAATATTTTTTTATTATAAAAAATTTTCGAATTAGATACGATGAGAACCTAAAACATATCTGAAACACATGATACAGAAGTAAGTTCTTAAATATGAGAGCTATATGCATTCAAAACCAGCACTAGGAATTGCTTTGCAATGTTGTCAAAGTGCTCAAAATTTTTTTCCCATTAGAACAACATTTAAATTAAATTTTAACTGGAATAGATCCTTAATAAACACTTAGCTTGTAGTAAAGTCCATTTCAGATTACTTTATCGAAAAAGTTTGGGAATTAAAAATAGCCAAAATTTTCTGTTCTTAACTTTATGAAATGAGTAATGTTTATCTATTATCTTTTTATGTGCTTTATTTTTTTTACTGTAATATTTATTGTATATAAAAATATTAATTGCATATATTAAATAGCATATTATAATCATATACATTTATTAATTTATATTTTTATTAAATAAATACATATAATTGATATTATAACATTTAATTTATATTATAATAATAAAAGTAAATTTTTTATTTATTATGTAATATTCATAAATTCATACGCATAATTTCTATAATTAACAGATTTTTATAATTAATATTACTCAATTTTAAATTATATATTATTGTATATTTCAAATGATTTCACATGTGCACCAATAAATTATAATTTTAAATTATTTTAATCCAATTTTTAAGGGCATTGTACATTTAAATCATCATATAATTTTTAAGTCATCCTCCTCGATAATTTGAAAATTTGTTTCATGTTTTTTAAAGTGGAATGATTTATTTTAATTTGATTTTTTAATATCATATATATTTTTAAATTTTATCATAATTAAATTTAAAAAAAGAATAACAAATATTTAAATTAATTTATTCAATTTACAAATTTACTCATAATATTTATAAGTTAATACACATAATAATATCTGTAATTAGGTACATATAACATTTATACTTTTATATTAATAATATTTATAATTCTGTGCTCATAACATTCATAATTTCATTAGTATAATATCCACAATTAACAAATTTATACAATTAATATTACAAATTTTAAACTATGTGTCTTATATATTGTATATTTTAAATTATTTTATATGTGTATTAATAGGTGATGATTTTGATTATTTTAATAATTTTTATTTAACATTCATTTATTTATTGATTTTAATATAATGAGTTAATAATTACTTTTAAAAATATATTTCTTAATTTTTGTTTATATTTTATTTTTTTATTTTATAATAGTCTATATGTAAAATACGAGTTGTATAATAGAATGAAGTTGTTAAATTTTTTAATTTAACATAATTTTATACGTATAACATCTATAATTTTAAACACATAATATCTATAATCAATGAATTAGTGTTAATTTATTATTTATTATTTTATTTTATAGGTCACACACTACTAATTTTGAAATTTTTTTATTTTTAATAAATAGAGACTAATCAAAATTAAGATGTTTTTATTTTTTATAAAATATTTTAAGGTGATTTAAAATTTTTTTAGGATTAAAATATAAGATTAATTGTGTCAATTAAATTAAGAGAGTAATTTATATTTTTTTATAAGTGTAAGTGTTATTAATTATGTATTTTTATTTAGAGTTTAGTTATAGTATGTGCTCTTAAGACATATGATAAGTTTATTATTAATAAAAAAATTTAAATTTTTTATTTAATAGTTACAAAATAAATATATTAAAAATTAAACTTTTTGTATTTTTTATAAAAAAAAAATTTAATTTATAATTTTAATCTATACCTTTAAGATACATGATAGATGAACTCTTTTATTTATGTAGCGCAGCCAAAGTAAATTGCTTCATAGAAATTACAATTAAAATGTAAGACTCATGATAATTGACGCATATGATGACCACAAAATATCATAATCAAAGCATTAAATGCCCACATAATCAACATTGCAAATCAATTTCAATTCATAATCTGTTTCAACTTTCAAGTGTTTAATGTTTTTTTTACTTTTTTCGACTAAGCTCATATCAAACAAATCTTTTAATGAAATCAACTATTGAAAAATATTGACTCTTATGTGATGGTTATTAGTTCACCGTCCATACTTTCTTAATAATTCATTAATCTCTTACTCATCAAATATTCGCAAAAGAAAATATAAACCGAGAAAGACTCGTCACAAATTTAAAAAAAAAAAAATACAGTATAACATATTTACTTATTTCAGTGTTGGCGGAAATGTATCATAGCATCCCTTTTTGCATTCTTCGAACATTATCTTATCATTCCCAAATATTACCATGCATCTATAGACACAATCCCTCCGAGCATCATCTGCAATATAACAAGATGAGCCTAAGGTTATTTTAGTAATAGTACCATGAAATTCAACAACGGAAAAAAATCAGATAACCACTAAAATCATCAACACTACTTGTGCTTGTGTCACACTATTTAAGTTTAATTATTTTGTTAATTTTTATAATTTTATTAAATTTTTAATTAAATTTTTATATTTTTTTAATTATATTTTTATACTTTTTAATTTTGTAATTATATTATTTTTATGTAAAAATATTAAAATTAATAAAATAATTTTTTAAAAAAATATGTGATCAAAGATCTAATTAAATTTTTAATTATAAATATCTTTAATTTATACAAAATTATTTAGTTAACTCTAATAATTTTTATATTAGAAAGAATTTAATTACAACATCAAAAATAATATAAAAATTTAATTAAAAAAAATATAAAAACTTAATTATAAATTTGATAAAACTATAGATATCAATAAAATAATTAAATTCGCTATTTATTATCACAAGTCATTAGTCCTATATTTTGTACTAATATCATAAATTTATGTTAGATTATGCTTTTGAAGTACTTATTTCAAAGTACTTATTTAATATATTCAATTTCAGTTATACGGGGTGTACTATAAATGAATTATTTAAATAGTTTTTTGATATTCATTTATCTCATGAAAATAAAAACAGTAAAAGTTTAGAGTGAATATTCCATCCGACCTCTGATAATTATTTCGAAAGGACAACGAGGCTCTCAAAAAAAAAAAATCCAATCCAGTTTTTGATATTTTTTTTGGGATTGGTTAGCCTTTGCGCAAAAAAAAACAACATTGACTTTTTTTGGTACAGAAACCTCGTTGTCCTTTTAAAATAATTGTCAGGAGTCGAGTTGAGTTTTTTTTGTTAAAGACTTTGTTGTCTTTCGAAATAATTGTCAGGAACTATTTTAGATTCATATAAGATAATATAAGCTCAAAGTGATTACCAGGATTTTGCCGGAATGTCTCATAACATTTCTTTCTGCATTTCTGAAACGGCATTGGGCTTGGATGGCGTTTCTTGCACTCAAGTATACATAACTTTAGAGGATTATCTGTAACATACTAACATATATTAAGATGGAGTGAAAGGATATTAGGAATGCAATTCGATAAAATAAATAACTAATTAACACTCCAATCATCAAGATTAGTAAGTGTTGAGCTTAGAAAATAATAATTCAGTTTGACGATCACAAACATATTATATTTAGTTGAATTTAAAACCCTAAGTATTTATTTGATAAAATGTATTGTGTGTAGGTTTATATTAAATATTGAGTGACAAAAACACAATCCAATATTAGTGTTTCTTATGCAGAACTAGAGAATGGAAACTTTTAAAGAACTATTTAAAAGATTTTATTATTGGAGATCTATCACAAAGTGTCATAACTAGATCTTCTTAAAAAAAATAATTGAATAAAATAACATGATTTTAATTTCTCAAATTGAACATAAAAATATGGAAGTATTTGGCAATTCCTTATGGGTGAAGGCTATGGAAGAGGGACTGTAACAATTTGAGAAAACAATATATGGACATTTGTATTTGATTCTAATGGAAAGAAAATGACTGGAATCAAGTGAATTTTTTAAAACAAGTTGAAAAATAGTGGTAGCATAGCTAGAAATAAGACAAGACTTGTGGTTCGAAGTTATGATCAAGAAGAGGAAATTGATTTTGATGAGTTATTTGCATCGATTACTAAGATGGAAGTCATAAAACTACTACTTGTCTATGCCGCTCACCAAGGGTTTAAGTTATTTTAAATGGATGTAAAATATGTATTCTTGAATGACATCATAGGCGGAGAAGTATATGTGGTTCAACCTTCCAAGTTTGAAAATGTAGAATTTTCAAATCAAGTTTTAACTTTCAAAAGTTCTTTATGGTTTGAGACAAACTCCTAGAATTTGGTATGAAAGACAAGCTCCCATTACCAACTTCCATCGCCAGGCCACTAACCATTTTTTCTCGAACATGTTGGTCGTTCATATTCAACTGACATATGTCTTTTCAGGGTCCTCCTCTTATCGGTAAAGGTTGATTTGCTAACATTACATTCGGGTTCAACTTGTTGCACGAACAAACAATCTTCTTCCACAGTGGGCACTTCTCCTTTGAAAACCGCCACCACCACTTAAACAAGAATGCTGTGTTTCGAAGCACTGCATCCCCAACCCCCAAACCCCCAGCCTTTTTCGGAGCCTGGACCAGCTCCCACTTGACCAAAGGTATACCACAGTTACCATCCTCCTTGCACCACACATAAAGCTCCTTTGTAATGCAATCAGCTTATCAGCCACCGCCTTGGGCATCTTGTACAAACTCAGGTAATATATGGGTAGGCTATTTAGTACCGATTTGATGAAGACAAGTTTACCTGCTTTATTTAGGACCTTTGCTTTCCATAAGCTTAGCTTCTGTTCCACCTTCTCTATGATTGGTTTCCAAGTCTTCACCAAACGGATATTTGCTCCTAAAGAAATCCCGAGGTATCTAACAGGTAAAACAGCTTGCTGGCACCCCAGTAGGCCACACGCCTGATGAATCCATCCTTGCTCACAGTTTACCGAGATCAGATTCGATTTATCAAAATTGATACTCAGCCCTGACATTTATCAAGTGTGTGCCAAGAAAAATATGTCAAAGAATTGGTTAAAAAATTTGGGTTGAAAAAATCAAATCCCATGATCATGAGAACTCCAATGTACTCAAACTTAAGGTTGGACAAGGATGAAAATAAAAAAGATGCGGATGAAACTAGATATAAAGGATTGATTGATTCTCTTATGTATCTTACTTCTTGTAGACCGGACATTGTACAAAGTGTTAGAATTTGTTTTAAATTTCAATCACAACAAAAGGAGTTTCATCTTTCAGCTGTAAAAAGAATCATTAAATACGTTCTTAGTACATCTAATTATGGCTTATGGTTAAGGATGGCAATAGGTATCTATCAGGACAGGGACCTTCCCCTGCTCCCCATCCCCAAAATATCTTATTGAAAACTAAAATATCTTTTTGTTTTTTAATAAGATGAGAAAGAAAACTACTATAAAAAGATGAGTATTCATTTAAATGCACCCGAATATCCCTGAATATCTTCGAAAACTAACCCCTTCTCAGCCTGCTTACACTCATATTCACATTCACTCACTCTTTATCTCCATCTCCTCTTGATCTTGAACTTATGGCACAAACCAAAACTACTACACCTCGATCGACGGGAGCGTCTCAGGCAGCAAAACCATCTCGTCCTAGTGTTGCCAAAGGGAAGCATCCTATGATAGAGGAAGAACCACCAATCTCTCCTCCTCTTCACTCTGTAGAGAAACTTGATGATTTCGAAAAGAGGTAACCCTCACTCCATTGTTCACTCTGTAGAGAAACTTGATGATTTCGACCCTATTACTTTAAAATCTCACTTCGCTAAACTCCCTCACTCTAACTATGATCCACAAGCACAGACACATCTCTAAATTATTGTGTCGGCGTGTTGGACACCTTATGAACACGATGCATAGACACAACCCTGACATGACACGGCAGACACGACCCAAAAGTGAACTCCCCCAAATTTTACATGAGTAAAATTCTTTTAAAAGTAGTAAAAACCATAACTTTTCTTCTTCCACCCATCCCCTACTGTCACACCCCCTTACTCTCACAGTCTCACTCTCTCTTTGTCACTGCCGCCATCTTTGGTTGTCGCCGCCGTACGAGTGTTTGTCCCCCGTTTTCGTCATTGTACACGCTCCAAAGTGTTCCAGTCGCTCAATCTCAACATATTTTCTTCACTGCTACCACCTCCACTGTGCTCGTTGTTGTTACTCCCGTGCTTGCTATCATGTTCATCGCCCCTCTGGTCGCTGTTTTCCTCCTTTATTTCAAGTAAGAGAGGATACTTCTTTTTCTGTCATTCAATTTTTGGTTCTGTACCTCTTATTTGCTCTTTACTTTTCTTTGGTACTATTTTGTTCTATACTTCTCTTTGGTTCCATCCACACAGATGCTTAATTATCATTGTTCAAGAACCTAATCTACTAATTCCTTTTAGCTGTAAAAAAGTAAGCTATTGTTTAGTAGGTTACCTTGCTCATGATAATTAAAGGCTTTGATGGTGATCCTAGATGTATTAATTCCTGTAAGGTTTATAATATTATAGTTGTTATATGTTTGGTTGTTGTATTAGTCTGCTTTGGCTTTGTTTTAATTTGTTGTTTGTGGTTTGCTCTCATTTTTCTTTTTGGGATCTTAGTGAGTTCTAAAACTATCAGAAAAAAATTGAATTTCAGATGTAAATTTGGATAGTGATTATCAATTCTAATATTTCACATTTAACTAGTGATTACATTGTTCAGTGGTTGTTATTTCATACAAAAGGAATTAGATTGTGCAAAAGTAATTTTTGTTCTTAAATTATTGTAGAATTGTGATAGATGAGTTTAGAGAATGTTCAAAATGATTTTGAAGAAAGTGTAGGTAAGCCTCTATGAAAATTTGTAATAAAGAAATATAAGATTGAAAGTGATGAAAATCTTGAGTTTTAATGTAGATTTTGCAAGGTTTTATTCAGTGGTTCTTACATTAGACTAAACATATTTATTAAAAATTTTAGAAAACGAAATTAGATTTTGTACAAAAGTTACATCAACAAAGCTTGAAAAATTAAAAAAAACTTAATAGTGAAGGTACATTGTTGCATGAAAGTAAAAAGCTTAAGTCAATTCCTCTTTTATCTTTATCTAATGTAAGTGAACTTGATTCAAGAAAAAGAAAGGCTATTAGGCCTTTAGTGAATGCTTCTAATATGAATACAAGGGAGACTCCAGATTTACATATTACTAGAATATTTTTTTATTTGAATTACCTTTTCATCCAGCAAAGAATTCTTATTTTATCAAAGTTTTTTCTTATGCTGTCAATAATTATATTGATGGTTATATTCCTCTTAGTTATAATAAATTGAGGACAACTTTGCTTGAGAAAGAAAAGCAACATGTGAAAAGAATATTAGAACCTACCAAAAATTCATGGAGTGAAGAGGGAGTGAGCATTGTAAGTGATGGATAGAGTGATCCTCAAATGAGACCTCTTCTTAATTTTATGACTGTGACTGAAAGTGGGCCTATGTTTTTGAAAGTTGTAGATTTTTCATATGAGATCAAGGATAAGAATTATATTGCAAAGCAAATAACAGATGTGATCAGAGAATTTCATCTCTCAAATATATATAGTGCAGATTACGACTAACAATGCACCGGTTTGTAAAACAACTGGTTTATTAATTGAAGCTGAATTTTTATCTATTTATTGGACTCCTTATATTGTTCATATTATCAACTTTGTTTTAAAAGATATTTGTGCAGCTAAGAATACAGAGAAGAACAATTTTATTTATGAAGGATGCTTATGGATTACTCAAATTGATGAAGATGCATCTTTTATAAAAAACTTCATTGTTAATAATCATATATATGAGGTTATCTATATTCAATGAATTTAATATATTGAAGTTGCTTAATGTTTCTCCAACTCGATTTGCCTCCACCATTGTAATGCTCAAAAGGTTTAGGTTGTTAAAGCAAGAACTCGGTTATAAGTGAGAAGTGGTCTTCGTACAAGGAAGATAATGTTGGCAAAGTTGAGTTTGTTATAAAAAAAATTGAGTGAAAATTGGTGGCAAAAAATTGATTATGTTCTTGCTTTCACAAATTCTATTTATGATATTTTAAGAAGTATAGACACGGATGCACCTACTCTTCATTTGGTTCATGAGATGTGGGATTCAATAATCAAAAAAGTGAAAAGTGTTATATATATTTATATGAAAGAAAGGAGGAACAAGAGTCATCATCCTTCTATAATGTTGTGCACTCAATATTAATTTAAAATAAACAAAAAATAGTACACCCCTTCATCGTTTAGCACATTCATGGAATCCAAGGTAACCCTTTACATTTATAATTTATATCTTCTATTTATAAGTATTAAGTAAAGATAATTGAATTACTACTATTTTTTCTCAACCACTAATTATATAGGTATTATAGCCACCAATGGTTTAGAAAAGACCATACACAAATTTCTCCTCATCAAGATATTAAGATCATTAATGAGAGAGTTAAATACTTGAAGATGTGTTTTCTTAATAAAGAAGAGAGGATCCTTGATGAGGAGAATATAAACATTGAATTTGCAAACTTTTTTTTATGGTAGAGGGGTCTTTGATGATTATGACTCCTTGAGTGATAGAGGCATAGTCAATCCAAAATTTTGGTGGCTAATTCATCGTGATAAAGCAAAATTTTTTTCAACCAATTGATCTTAGGCTACTTGGGCAACTATCTTCATGTTCTTGTTGTGAAAGAAATTGGAGCACTTGTTTCTTTATATATTCACTAAAAAGAAACAATGTGAAGCCTAAAGTTAGAAAATTTAGTATTTGTCCACACTACTCTTCATCTTCTTTTAAGAAAAACTCCACAATACAATGAAAAAAAAACTATGATGTGGGATATTGCTGAAGATGAGTTTCCACCAATTGATGAAGAAAATTGTATTTTTAGAGTTGCTCACCTTTCTCTTGATGAACTGGAGTTGAACAAAGTAATTTTTTCTAATGATAAAGATATCAACCATATATAATGGAGAAATAGTATGACTTTAGATAATTTTTGTATGTGCATGTGATGTACAAAACTTACTAACTCTATTAAAACATAAGAGTTTAGGATTTTATCTTTTGAATACCTATATACTTTAGAAAGAAATACATATCATACGGTTATTTTTTAAAATAGTTATTAATTTAATATTAATAAATATATATCATTTATATACATGTGCCCTTATGTTCGACAATTTTTTAGAATTGGTGTGTCGCTGTGTTCTGTATCGTGTCATCTATTATGTCCTTGTCTATGTCTGTGCTTCATAAGATCCACTTCATTTTTCTTCAAGCATGAACTATGAGTTTTATAGGGTTATAGTAGTAAACTGTCCTCTTTTACTTTAGCTATAAAAGGATTCGATTTGATTGCTAATATGGAGTTTTTTTTTATTGGAATCACCTTTTCAATATTAGAAACCAATGTAGCCTGACCTGGTTAGAGAATTCTATGCTAACATGTTTTATCATGAAAAGAATGTTCACTCATATACTATGACTTGCTTCATGGATACCAACAAAATGCATCTAATTCAAGTAATGCATTTGAGAATTTTACATAAGAGCTACAGATGAATGCAAAGTAAGATAATAATGCTGCTTATCAGTTGTATCAAACAAACGAGGAGGGAAAATAGTTTATTTGTGAAGACTAAATTTGATTATTATATAGAGGAAGATGTTCATCCTTTGAGTGTCGACTTTGATATTTTAGCTTAGTGAAAAGTGAATGGGGCTAGGTTTCCAACCCTTCAAAGATTTGTGAGAGATATATTTGTCATCCCTGTGTCTACAGTTGTTTTTGAGTCTTCTTTTAGCACGAGTGGTCGAGTAATTGCTCCTCATCGTGGTAATCTTCATGAAGATACCATGAAAACTCTTATGTGTAATCAAAACTGGTTATAGGCAGCATATCATCAAAGAGATTATTTATGGTTTAACTTTTTTATTTGTTTATATTAATGCTAAATTTATATATAGATTGATTAATAAATATTGATTTATAGGTGAAATATTTGATTATCAAACTATAAATGATGATGATGTTGTATCTAATGTTATAGACTAGTGATGGTATTGTTGTTGCAAATGGAATGCTCATGAACTTACAATGATTTTATTTGTGTTTGTTATTAATTTTAGTAAAGACTTTTATGTAGAATTGAACATTTGATATTTTATGTTGTTTATGGGATGATTGTGTTATTTGTGAGATAATTGTGTTGTTTGTGTTAAATTTTTAATTTGCATGCTCATCAGATAATATAATAATGTTGCATCTTTTTGGTAACCCACAAGTAAGGTCGGATACCCATAGATTGAGAATGGGTAGGGTCGGATACCCACGAGTTGAGAATGGGTAGAGTTAGAGTTTGGTCCAAACCTTATCCTACCGTATCCATTGTCACTCCTAAACTAGATGTAGGTCATATTACACTAAGTGACTGAATCAGGATATATGATGGTACAAACTTCTGTTATTTGCTCTATTTTACTACGTTCATTATGAGATAAAAATAATTTGTCTCTCGCACAATTGTTATATTAGACTTAGCTGTAACATGTTTTTAAATCTGTTTTGGGGACAAATTTTAAAAACTTAAAAAGTGGTCTTAGATTTAATCTCCTCTAAATCATTGAAAACCTTCACTAAAGTATGTGTGACATCATTCTTAATTATATATTCTTTGTTTTACTACACACAAGTTTATGCTAGGTCAAGTTTTATACAAACTTTAAAAATTTTACCATATTATTATGCTGTTAATGCTCAATTTAGTACTTGTGGGTACAAATTTGCGTTATTTTGGTTGTGATCAGTTTGAAATAGCAATACATTCTTTATAAGAAACAATCATGATTCACCTTAATCTCTAAAACATTTTCTATCTTAATTCTATTAATGGAGGGATAACATGTGACATTAGGTATTATTTGTTTAGTGAGTGTATCCACTAAATTATGAGACACAATGACACACTCATGTTCTATGTTTAATTTTCAAAAACATAAAATAAGAAAAATCACAGTAGTACATAATAGTATACAAATATATAAAATTTGTGTACTACTAATTTATTGAGACATTAAAATACAAAAATTAAGACATAAATTTTTTCACTTCTATTATTAATTAAATTTTATAATTCCAATTTTTATCCTTTCACAACTTTTTTTTCTCTCTCTTTCTTATCTTTGCCTGCATCTATCTTTTCTCTTTCCTTTGTCTCTTCTCTAACCCTCCTCAGTGCCACCTCTCTTTTCCTTATTTCCACTACTTGTCACTTTTCATCTTCTTCATTCTTTAAAATTTTTCCCATAATTCAAAAAAGGTGAATTTGTACAATGAAGGAGCTTCACCTCTATTTCTACCTTTCAAATCTTTTTTTTTCAGAGGCATGTAAGTCTAGATCTGATGAATATAATAAATCTGGTTGAATTTTGGATAAAAAAAAATTATTTTATTTTATTTTTTAATGATATTTTTTTGTTTGATTTGTATTGATGAAGAATGACATAATAAAAAATGTTGGTCAAAGTGAGTGATAGTATTTCTCTATTGTAAATTATGGTAAAATGTTGGTGATGGTGACGAAGAAAGAAGCGATAGTGGTGGTGGTGGTAATTTTTTTTTTCGTGATAAGGATAATATTGATATTTGTAATTTATTATTCTGTTTTGTGCATAATTACTAAACAAAATGATAATCTTGTGTTTCATTATGTCTATATTTTCAATATTTATGTATTTATATTTATGTCTTCACCCATACATAAATCAAATACAATCTTACTTAACATGTGACAAAATAAAATGACCTAATAATAGATGATGTGTTTAGGATTGGCAACACTAATTATATCTACGTAAATTCATTTCAATCCAACCCATTCAAGTAGGATTGTAGGTGGAGCCGGTTAAAGGTTAGATAGAGTAGTTAAAGTTTAGGTCTAATTCTACTAGACCTATCCGAACCTTCTAATATATTAGTGTAATTTGTAAAAATATTATACATATAGAATAAATTGTGGGATGGAACACATCTCTTTTGCTTTGTACAATTTTTTCGAATCACTCAGTCAATTATTTTATTATTATATGTTATTAATTTTAAAAAAACTTGATGATAAATTGATGTTTATGTCATTTGTAATTTTAACATATATTTAATTATGATTTTGTTATTTTTAATTTTAATATAAATTTAATTTGGTAATTTTTATATTATTAATATGTTTATTAAATAATTTACGATTAAATATTATCTATTTTTTATTTTATCGATAAAATTGGGTATAGGACTCTAGAATGCGAATAGGATTTTAGAATGATTTTCAATAAGCAAGTATAATTATTAGAGGAGTGATAGGGAGTAGCAACTTTTGTGACTTGTAGCCATCAAATAGTCATTAATGATGCTTTTAATGGCGTGAGATTGGTGTAAAATTTCATCCAATGGCTTACTTTTTTTTTGTTGGTTACATACTGGCCAAAATTTGATAAAGTTGTTAATCCCTAGACTTTTCCTAATTATTATTGAGCCTAAATCCTACTCTGTGCCACTCATTACCAGCCTTACACGTGTTACAAAACAATGTTATTAAGTTTGTAACATGTTTAATTTGACATGTAGGTTATACCAATTCCCATATAGGTTCAAATTTTTGCCTCTACAAGTATACTAAACAAGCTAGTTTGGTCTATCAAAATCTAAAAAAACGCGAGTCATATTAATCATTGGACTACTTTCTTGTATTTTCTTTCGTAAATTATAATTGTCAATATTTTAAAAACATACTAATTTCTCTTTAATATTTACACCCTGCCAAGTTTCAGATCTTATTATGTTATAAGTCATTATCTCGAAAATTTAGCCATCCACAACCACCCTAGAAAAGTTAACTAGAATATCAAAGTTAGATTAAAATCATCAAAAGCTATTTACCATAGTTATAAAAAATAAACTAGTATTTCATCTATTATGTATAATTATTAAGGCTTAAAAATATGAAAGATTACTTGGCAAAGAGTCAAGTGATGGGGAGGTATGACACCAAGGCCTATGGTCAATGGATTTAACACTATCAATTGAAGTTTTGGAATTATTTCAAAATTTGCCTTAGTTTGCAAGGTTAATGGACAAGCGGGTCAATGTCTAGTTTGATGAGTGATTTAAAACCGGTTCGATGTGAACCAATTAGTTTGATTGAGCTTATTATATATTAGGTATAATAGTTGATCAAGTCTGACCACCAAGGTAGGTTGCTGATTTTTTGTTGAACCAATAGGTCTGGCAGAATTTTTATAATTATGATTTACACTACAAAATGTTAAGTTCTTTCCTTATAATTTTAATTATTTTTTAAATATTATTAAATTACTACCAAATATTTTTTATGAAAATAAAAAATTATGAAGCTCACAATTAGAAGAAGAGGATCAACACTGCAAAATACTTGTTAAACTATAATTAGTGAAGAAGAGAATCAAAGTAGTTATCTTTTCATTTGTTGGAAGGTTATTTGTTTAAATTTCAACTTGGACAAACTTATAATAAACAAATGGGGTCTTAAATAAAGAATGCTAAATGGTTATCAGAATTTATTGTTTTTGGCCATCACTTTTAGTTATTAATGTTCAAAAGTATAAATTAAAATATATTATTGGATTATTAGACTAAAAAAATTAGGTTGAAGACTAAAAATAATAGTAAAAAATAATAAATTTTAATGTCTATCTATTATTTCTGATTTTAAAATGTAGGATAAATTACATGAATAAATTATTTAAACTCTCAAAATAATTTATTAATATAATTTACCTTAGAATACATACAATTAATGGAAAATATATGGAGCTCATAACTTCTCCACTAATAGTTGAACTACAGTGCTTCCTAGCTTGAATAATTATAAAGCACAAACCAAACATAACATTAGTCCAATAAAAAAATAAAATTCAAATAGTCTTTTAAATTATTGATTTCATATATTATAATGATTACATTAAACATCATGATTTTAATTTCTTAAATTTTTCTTTGATTTTTGTATTTTTTTATTATAAATATATATTTTAGATACTTTCTAGATAATTTACTAATCTCTCAACAATCATATATAAAAGAATGGAAATGTATCCCATCAAATATATATATATAAATAAGATAACATGAACTTAAAGAATCTAAAATAAATTAACAAAAACCTAGATATACTTTACCAGAAATTTGCAGGTACTTAGCACGACATCTTTCTTTGCATTGCTCTTTTTCTTTTGAGTTGTTCTGATAAAGTATCGTACACTTTTTATAACATTCTTTTAGATTTTCAGCTGCTACATAATAAGGCAGAGTCCAAAATTGTTTAAAAACAGTGCCGTGAAATTCAACAATAATAGCAAAACAAACAATAATTATCAACATTGTTGGTACATGTGTCGCACCATTCCTAGCCATGGGGCTTTCTATTGATTTCACAGTATACCAAGTTTTATACATGCTTAAATTTTTCTTTGGTTATTATATACAACATATTCTGTAAATAGGTTGCCCTTAAAATTTTTCAAGAGTTGAAGTTACTATTATAAACAAAACCAAAAATCTCATTGGAGAGAGTATTGTAGTAAGAGGAGTGCTAGGGGCCAGCAGAAATTGTGATATATAGCTATCAATTAGCCATCATAAGTGTGTTTAACGGTGGAAGATTATATCCAATGGTAGAAGATTACTCATTTTACTTTTGATGGTTAAGTGCTGGCCAAATTTTAATAAGATTGATGGTCCTCTAGACTTTCTCACAAAAAAAAAATGAGTAATCTTACACTATTAGATAAAATCTCATACTATTAAAAACATTAATGATGACTAATTAATAATTACAAATCACAAAATTCGTTGGTCCTAACACTTTTTATATTTTATTATTTTGATTAGGTTTAAGTGACTCTTTAGTTCAACAACCTTTTAAAAGTAATCATTATTTAATAATGCTATTTTATTTTATGTAGGAACTAATATTATTTATTGTACTCTAAATTGTTGAATATTACATATTACTTAACTTACAAAGATGTTAAAAGCTATATGTCTTAAGGAACATTGAAAATGTAATATCAATGTGGAATTCCACGTGTAATGATAGTGAGAAAAAATGGCTTAATTGCTTAAATGATAACTTAAGAAAGGTGAATTGAGTTGTTAAGATATCTTTTAAATCTTTACATATAGATATTTAGGGTTTCAATATGATATATAGAGCTTTAATTACCTCAAACACAAAACCAAATATTCATCATAAGTATTTAAATTATAATTAGTTGTTTTCTATTTTTTCATTTTACTTCAACATATTTTTCTCGTCAAATATCACATTTCTACTTGTGATTTTTTTTTTATTCTTGATTATACAATTTATATATTTTTTATGAATATTTTTAATAACCAAATAAAAATATGTTTTTCGCTTTTCGCTCCAAATTATTTTTAGAATTTTATCATGAACACTTTTTGTTAGACACCTATTAAAAAAGTATATTTAATTGTAATTATTTCTGTTCAAAATTTTTTATTTAGACATTTTTTTTTTAATTTGAGCATGCATCTTAGCATATCTACGATGATTCTATTTTTCTTTAACAACTCTATTTATTTAAAATAGGGATGCTACACATTCATATAACCATGTAACCAAGTTGGCCCAACACTAAAAAAATCCAATACCATTAAATGAAACGTGAAATACACGCGTCCAACACACACGAAATCGCTCTTACCGGACGCTTCTTCTCTTCTTCTTCTCTTCTCCATCATGCTTCTTCTTCTTCTTCTTCTCTTCTTCTTCTTCTTCTCACGCTCGTTTACGCATGGAGCGTCTTCTTCTTCGCCTTCCTCCCCTTTCTCCTCATTTTTCGCGTTCCTTCTTCTTCACGTATTTTCTCTTTATCGTCATTCTTTTGCTGTTGTTGCTGCTGTATTTTTTTTTTGTCTTTTCCTCCTTCTTTCTTGTGAAGAAGCAGTAGAAGGTAAGGAAGCAGAGTTTTGAATAGTGCAGAATGAACCGAACACAGTACTCATGGTGAAACAATTGTATAGTACTGAGTGAACAAAACATAATCCATTATATAAAATCAAATTCAAACAGCTTTCTACAGAATGAACCGAACACAGTACTCATGGTGAAACAATTGTATAGTACTAAGTGAACGAAACATAATCCATTATATAAAATTAAATTCAAACAGCTTTCTGCAGAATGAACCGAACACAGTACTCATGGTGAAATAATTGTATAGTATTGAGTGAACGAAACATAATCCATTATATAAAATCAAATTCAAATAATTCTACCTACAATTTACATATTATCAATTTAATTCAATTCAATTCAGTACACCTCCATCCATTTAATTCAATTCAAATTAGCAATTGCATTCCATTCAATTCGATTCAAAATTGAATAATCCAAACTTTGTCAGTTTACTTCGTTTTAGAAAAGTAATCCAAATCGCTCTCCATTCAACTGATTTGAAGTTGAGTCATTTATTGTTTCGATTCAGAAGTGCAAATCGAAGAAGAAAACGAAGAAGAATAGGAAGAAGATAAATGCAACGTAACCAGATCAAAATAAGAAAATGAGAAGATGAACGTGACCAGAGAAGAACGACAAAGACAATGCAGATCAATAACGAAGAACGCGAGCAGAGAAGAAGATTTAGGTTGCAGCACGTTATATGTAACGCGTGTATGACAAACGAGTGAGGGGTGAAAGACGCGCGTGGAGGAAATTACTTGGTTAACAACTATGTAAAAAATACATGAATGCAAAACTTTTCCGTATTTCAAAGTATATTTAATTGTTAGTTGATATTAAATTTTATATTGTTTAAAGTAATATGAACAATCAAAATATTATGTCTCTCTATTTATTTTAAGAATTTTGATTTTACAGTGATTTTATTTTTCAGCAAATACTTTAAAAGTATTGAAGGGATCATGTGATGCTTCTAGTTTTTTATTTTAGGAAATACACTCGTATATTTTTATTAAAATTATCAGTAAAAATTATAAAATACCTAATATCACGGTTGCTTAGAGCAATTCCAATAAGTAGGATCTTGAGACCCTATTTTTAACAAAAGCAAGAAGGCATCGTTGGAAGGGAGAAGGAATGAGTTTTGGCACGGATTTTAAGGTGGGAGAATTCTTTAAACAGGAACTCAAATTAATCATTAATAACTTGTCACTTGATAAGTTATTATAACAAAAAACAATAATATAAAAATTTAAAATAATTAAATAATTATATTAAATAATTAAATTTTTTATTTAATTAATAATTTATATTAATTATTTATATCATAATTAATATTAAATATTATTTATATTATTATATTAAATTATAATTAATTAAATTTATTTATATTAAAAAATAAATTTAATTTTTACACCTTACAAAATAATTTTTAGTTGGGTTAGTTATTTTTATTTTTAAAATTTAAAATGCTAACGACATTATTAAAATTAGCAATTGTAAACACAAAACTATAAATTAGTGTAATCCCAAATTATTTATTGTGTATTATTGTTATAAATGAATTTATTTAATATTAATATTTTGTAATAGTGAATTATTTTTAAATTTATAAATTTAAATAATATTATTAAAAAAATTAATTACATTAATTTTAAGTATTTTAATTAATTAATTAAGTAAGACCACAATAGAGACCAAAGTGAGTTCCTCCTAATGGAAAAGAGAGAGATGCTTTGAGTTTCTATTTACTGTTTATGACGCAAAAGCTGATGTGGAGTTATTTTTTATGACAGGTGGGCCATAAATAAGGATTAGGATGAATTCCCTACTGAAGATGGTTTTAGAACCTTAATAGAACAAAAATCTAACTACAAAATTTAAAGTAGTATTCTAATTTTCCAGGACTTTTTAGTACGGAATGAATCTACATACTTCTTGTCCTTGACAAATCTCACAAACACAATAAAAAATATGAACCATTAGCAAGCCATAAACTAGTGCTTCACTAGATAAGTAATCCAGACAAAAAAAAGTGAAAATGCCTAATCTGTATATGCCACCTAGGGCCAACTAGCTATTACCGGGTAATATACAGGTAACTTTTTGCGCACCGCTCTCCATAGAAAATTTTTTATGTTTGATGGTATTTTCAGCCTCCAAATTCTTCTTCAAATATTTGGATTTTGCATAGTTTCAAGAAGTTGATCAACTGGGACATGTGAGAAACTATAAGCAACCAGATAACCCGAGACTACATCATACTGCTTTTTGGAATTCAAGGCCCAAAGGAGCATCATTACCATCATCATTCAATTTGAGGTAAAGTATTCTAGCACTAATATCAGCAAGAATGTCATAGCTTAAGAAACACAAGAAGTATATCTTATGTGTCTCTAGTATCAACAAGAATTTCATAGCTGAAGGTATCAATTGTGGCACCTATACATGCATGGAAGTATTTCAACCTTGACACGTTTTGTAATAATCCATTGCTTGGTATTCTTTGACCTTACACCTTCTTACACCTTGATAATACAAACCAAATCTTTATCATTATATCATGCACTAAAATTAAATAATCTTGGTCCATCATGCAACTTAATATGCTCACTTATTGGAAAGGACATATGCTACATAGCTATACAATAAAGTAAAGTAATCTAATTGGAAAAAAAAAAACGAAAAAAGAAAAAAATATATTAACACTTCATTTGAAAATGGACTCTCTGTATCTGCCAAAACAAAAGAAAGTGCTAATTATTCATGAATGAGTAGTACATACAGTTAAGGACACTAATGTAAACTATGAAATGCTAAGAGAACTGAAAGTTCAACTACTAGTTGAAAATGTCATTTTTGTGACTAATAAAAACTCAAAACAGAGAATTTCAATCATAATTAGTAGTTAGTGGTTAGTCCATTGTTATATTTGCTTGTGTGTAATAAAAGTTTTGCTTGTGTGTAACATCTTCTTCAATGTCAACTGAAGTCACAAATTAGCCGAAAAGAGTAAAGACTTGAATAAAATTTGGAAGATTAGATTATTTCGGATATATATATATATATATATATATATATATCAGTAGTATTTTTCTTGTCATTTTTTTATGAATAGTAATTTGTGATATACAATATAAACAATTTCTTATGTGCTCATTAAAGCTTATTATGTTATTATTATCATAAAATAGAATATAACTGATACTTTACTATATATATATATATATATATATATATATATATATATATGAGAGTAATGTTAGAGAATTTATTTTTTTTCGGCTAATATTAATAATTAATTTTTTTAAAATTATTTTGTTTATCTTAAATTTTAGATTTTAAATCACAAAAACTTAAATTTATACTCTAATAAATTATAAACCTTAAAAAAAGTTAGCTAATTTTAGTTAATTTTCTATAGTGATGATTATATTATCTTAAAAAATTACTAAAATTAAAATAATATTTTTTTATTTTAAATATTTTTTTAATTTAAAAATAAAAATAAATATTACCAAAATATTTAAAGTGTATGACTTTGACGCCACCATCTTAATTGTGAAACGGTTCAACTAAGTATCCTTTAAATATGGTACAATTTTCAGCCTTTTCTTACAGTAATTTAAAAAAAATAAAACTAACACATCTAAGAATTATAAATAGATTTACTGTCTTTAAGAATTAAATTTATATTTAAAATTCAAATTAAATCAAACTAACATTTAAAATTTAAATCTTAAATTTCTGTTTTAAATTTAATATATTTAATATAATAATATTTTATAATTTAAATACACATCTAAAATTCAAATTACTCAAAATTTAAAATTTAACTTTTAAAATTCTAAAGGTTTTTTACTTTTTAGAATGGATTAACTCTGACGGGTGCAAGGAAATTATGATTAAGTTCTATTTAGTAGTGTGTTAATGATCGAAAGATATTATTTTTGTTGCATAACTTTCATAGTCAATTAGCTTGCTGGGTTGGTTGCATGGGCTGGTTACACTGAAATTAAAAGAAATACATCTATTTGTTGGGATGAGAATAGAGATAAGAACTTGTACAAGTAATTAGCGTGGATTATTACGATTCAGGACGTGTACTTAATTAGTTTGAGTAAAAAAGCAAAAAGTAATCTAGAGTTTATAAGAGAAGATGTAGTTGGTATAGTCATAAAAAATTGTGTTTTTATTTTTCAATTATAACACATCTAATAGTATGATATTATATACAAAATATTCTTAAAACACATCTAAAATGATAAAAATCTAGTTTTTAGATATAAACGTTTTCAAAATTGTTAAATTTTAGTTTTTAAATAAAAACGTACATAATACAATTAATCTTTTGATTTTTGATTCAATAAAATGCATCTAATATTTATTATTTAAATTATTGGTTGGATTTTTCGTTACTTTTCAATGATAACACATCTAATAGTATGATATTATATACAAAATATTTTAAAACACATCTAAAATCGTAAAAATCTATGATGTGTTATAATCGAAAAATAACAACACAATTTTAAATTAATTGTTGATTATAATAATTTTAAAAACTAATAAGTATCGAAAAAAATTCAACTAAAAATTTAAATAATAAATATTATATTCATTTGATCGAATAAAAAATCAAAAGATTAATTGTATTATTAACGTTTAAATTTAAATATTTAAAGTTAGCCTAATTTTGGATGTGTTTTAAAAATATTTTGAATAAAATATCATACTATCATATGTATTATAATTGATAAATAACAACAGAATTTTTATGACCATATCAACTACATCTTCTTTCTTAAACTCCAGATTTTTTTTTGCTTCTTTGCTCAAATTACTTACGTAGAAAGTACTTTATTTGCAACAACTTTATTAATAAAATTAAATAAGATTAACCTTGTTCCAATTAAATCAGCAGAGTGTTTTTATGTTTAAATTAAAATATAATTAAAAATATTGAACATGATATTTCTTAACAAATTACATAAATACATGTGTGAAAAATAATGATACCTTTTACGAATGCAAAATGAGAGAGTGCTTCAGCTGCAAGGTGGTGATAGTCTTCACCAATGAAGACGAGATGGAGAATTCAGCTGGCAGTGTCCTTTTTGGTTTGGGATTCACTAATACGTGTGAACGTCCCATAGAATAAGGAATTTAAAAAATTGTATCTGTTACGTGAAGTTACGAAAGTAAAGCAAAGTCACCGTAACCACTAATGAAGTGGGTGGGTTTTAAAATTTAAATTTAAACTAAAATCTAATTATAGATATGTATCTACAAAATAGGAACATACTACACTAAAAAAATAATTAAATATTATTTAAATTTGATTAAAGGCTGATTAATATTGCACAACTAGCATTTTCTATTGTGAAATAAGGAAGAAGATAAATTTTTTAATATATACTAATTAATAAATATAATTTAAAATAAGGGTCTATTTTATTTCACTAAATCAGATCCAGGAACTCAAAAGACAAAAGACAAAAGTATCCATCTATTTTATTTATCAGCCCATTTTTGTATCTCCTTCTACATGTTTTTCTCGGATGATCTTATTTAGCATTTGCTGATTTTAAGTACATTAATGAAAAATATTTATCTAGTTCTCTCTGCATTGGTAAGTTGTCGTGTCTATTGGTCCTTTGAAGTGCCATAATATTTTTGGCATTCCCTGGAGAACAATTAATTGTTTATATATTTTTCTAGTAGGCAAGTCTTTTGAAGGAAGAAAATGACAGTAGTTTGACCAGGATTATCATTGTAGGTCTATTTTTAAGGTTTGTGTTATATGCTCTGTTTGAATAATTACTATTGAAAGGATTAAGTAATTAACTAATCTTGTTTTGTTCATGGATCTTTGGTATTATTTCGGTGTTAATAGAACTTTAAGTTGAGTGGAAACTATATACAAACTAATCTAAAAGGATTTAAATTTTTTTTTGGTGACAAAAGGATTTAAATTAACATAGGGTATTTTGGTTTTAGTCATTCAAAAAAATTTCTTGTTTGTTAGCACGTTTTTCCAATATTTGGTTTTTAGTCCTGCTGTTCTAAACAATTCCAATTCCAAGGATTAATACACATTATTCTGACCAATGATAGAAAATTAAAAAAAAAATTCTATATAAACATTAAAAAATATCAATTTATGTCACAAACATCTAAAAAATAAAAATAATATTAATATATACAAACATATAAATAGAATGTAAACAAAATATTTTTTATAAACAAATTAATTATATAAAATAAAATATAATTGACAAGACATAATATTTATATGATATAGTTGTTGAAATAATAAATGAAAATGATATTATTTCATCGTAAAAATATGAGTTTTTTAAACTTATATATATGGTATCATATCAATCAATTGTATATATAAAAACTTTAATCACGTACCAATTTCAATTGATTGTATTATCATACCAATCAATTGAATAAGATATATCCTTATTACTTTGCAAAATTCAATTGATTGTGTGTAACAATTTCAATCAATTGAATTTTAAAAAAATCCATAAATTCAATCGATTAAATTTTGAAGAAACGTGTGATATTCAATCGATTCAATTACTAAAAAACACTATTTTTCTAAAAAAAAAATCTCATTGATTTACATTACCAAAAATATTTATGAAAGTTACTATTAATGGAATATTTATTTCGTTATTTTTTTTCTAATAGTTAATAAACATCATAAATGAATAAAAAATAATAATTTATAAAATAGAAGATAGATTTAATAATTAAATAATATATAAAGAATTAAATTAAAATTAAAATTAATTAAAAATTATTTAGCAATTATTAAAAAACTTAAAAAAATATGTTCTGTTACTGGACCATCTAACAGTCCAAAGCTTCTAGACCGTCAAAATCCTATGCCGAGTGATTCCAAGCTGAATAATTTTGAGCGCGTCTACATTCTTCTGGGATAAAACTCCGATAGTTCTTGTTGTGGGACTCGATGACTACGCCCGAAAATTTAGTATCAATGGAGACAAATATAAATGTCAATCAGGCTGCTTATCAATCGGAACTTGAAATCAACATTGTCAGCCACACTTGGGACTAGGCTCTAGAAGTGGCAGTCATTTTGCAAACCTAGGCTGAGCAGCACAGTAAAATGGCGGGAAGCCAACCACCATGGGCGGTAGCATTAGAAAAAACTCTCGGTTATTATGGTAGTGGTTCTCGTTCATCATTTATCCTCATCATTCTTGTATATATGGGGGTATAAGTAAGAAAAGGAATTTTTTGCAGTGATCTGATTTGTGCAGAAGGATAGAAATGAAATGATTTTCAACAATATTTTGTTTGATAATGAATGAATGAAACTTGACGTAACTATTTCTGTATGTGCTTCAAACTGGTTCGTGCAAGTGTACTAAGTTTTTACGTTATTCAATGATGTATTTAAGTTTTTGATTTGTGTTGCTATGATTTTTTTAGGTGCTCCTTCTACTGGTTATTGTTTAGGATTTTGTATGCTTGTGAACGCTGTATTAGTTGGAAAAGTCTAGAAATAAGGAGACCAATTAATGGTCCACTTAACTAGAGTCAATTATGATAAATATAATATAAAAAATAAAAACCAATGTAATATATACTACACTGCACCAAAAGATCCAATTGTTTAATGTGAACAATGACAACAATAAATATTTAGATTTATTAATTGCAAATTGATTCTTCTAGATTTTATAGTTATTAGATTTGATTTGTTCTGATTTAATTTAACACAAATATAATTATTTGATCTATTCTATTATTAAAAACGATTGTGTGAAAATATTTGAATGATTATTATTCTATTTTTTAAATTTAATTTCACTGCAAGAGATTTATGCATTACTTCTCCTAATTTTTAAAGTGTATGATTTTGACGTCACGATATAAATTGTGAAATAAGGAAGAAAATAAATTTTAATATATACTAATTAAAGTATAATTTAAAATAAAAGTCTATTTTATTTCACTAAATGAGATGAATTCAAAAGACAAAAGTATCAATAATCTATTTTATTTATCAGCTCTACTAACCCATTTTTGTATCTCCCTCTACATCTTTATTTTGGATGATCTTATTCAGCATTTGCTGATTTTAAATACATTAATAAAAAGTGTTTAGCTAGTTCTCTCTACATTGGCAAGTTGCCATGTCTATTAGTCCTTTGATGTGTCATAATATTTCTGGCATCTCCTGGAGAACAATTAATTGTTTACATATTTTTCTTGCAGGCAAGTCGTTTGGAGGGAGAAAATGACAATAGTTTGACCAGAATTACCATTGCAGGTCTATTTTTAAGGTTTGTGTTATATGCTCTGGCCGAATAACTACTATTGAAAGGATTAAATAATTAACTAATCTTGTTTTTGCCATGGGTCTTTGGTATTGTTTATTGGTGTTAATAGGACTTTAAATTGAGTGGAACTATATACAAATTAATCTAAAAGGATTTAAATTGATATAGGGTGTTTTGGTTTTAGTATATGTTTGGGTGCCATTATTTTGATAAAAAAAATATTTTTTAATACAAACAACAACAAAGCCTTGTCCCACTAAGTGGGGTCGGCTACATGAATCAAACGACGCCATTGTGCTCTGTCATGTATCATGTCTACAGAGAGACCGTTTACGTGTAGATCTCGTTTGACCACCTCATGGATGGTCTTCTTAGGTCTTCCTCTGCCTTTCGCCCTTTGTCCATCTTCCATCTCATCCACCCTCCTGACTGGATGTTCTATCGGTCTTCTTCCCACATGTCCAAACCACCTGAGACGCGATTCAACCATCTTTTCCACAATGGGTGCTACTCCAACTCTCTCCCTTATATCTTCATTCCTTATTTTATCTAATCGCGTATGACCACTCATCCATCTCAACATCTTCATCTCTGCCACACTCAACTTATGTTCGTGCTCCCCTTTAGCCGCCCAACACTCCGTACCATACAGCATAGCCGGTCTTATAGCGGTGCGATAGAATTTACCTTTAAGTTTTAAAGGCACTTTTTTGTCGCATATAAAACCAGATGCACTCCGCCATTTTGACCAACCTGCTTGGATCCTATGATTTACATCCTGTTCAATCTCTCCATTATCCTGTATGATGCACCCAAGATACTTAAAACTTTTAACTTTTCGCAGGATGTTTTCTCCGATCTTCACCTCTATATTGGAGTTTTCCCTTCTCAGACTGAACTTACATTCCATATATTCCGTCTTGCTGCGGCTTATGCGCAGACCATACACTTCTAGAGCTTCTCTCCATAACTCCAACTTCTTATTTAGGTCTTCCCTTGACTCTCCCATAAGGACGATATCATCGGCAAAAAGCATGCACCATGGCACAGGCTCTTGGATGTGCTCTGTGAGTACTTCCAAGACTAATGTGAAAAGGTATGGACTTAAGGATGATCCCTGGTGTAATCCTATACCAATAGGGAATTCCTCTGTCACACCACCTTGAGTCTTCACACTAGTTGTGGCCCCCTCATACATGTCTTTAATTGCCCGAATATATGCGATCCTTACTCTCATCTTCTCTAAAACCTTCCATAAGACCTCCCTTGGTACCCTATCATACGCTTTTTCCAAATCAATAAACACCATGTGTAGATCCCTTTTATTACTACGATACCTCTCCATCATCCTTCTTAATAGGTATATCGCTTCAGTGGTAGATCTGCCTGGCATAAATCCAAATTGGTTCTCTGTTACTTGTGTCTCTTTTCTCAACCTCCGTTCTATCACCCTTTCCCATAACTTCATAGTATGACTCATAAGCTTAATCCCTCTATAGTTTCCGCAACTTTGTATATCCCCCTTATTCTTGTAGATAGGTACCAAGGTGCTCTTTCTCCACTCATCAGGCATCTTCTTTGACCTTAAAATCTCATTAAAAAGCTTGGTTAACCAGTTGATGCCTTTTCCTCCAAGACCCTTCCAAACCTCAATCGGGATATTATCAGGTCCTACTGCCCTGCCATTTTTCATCTGCTTTAGAGCCTCTTTTACCTCGAAGTCTCGAATCCTTCGATAGTAGTTAAAGTTTTGATCTTCTTCCCTTGTGCATAATCGACCAAGGCTCGGAAGAGTCTTCTGTCCCTCATTAAATAACTCGTAGAAGTAGCTCTTCCACCTTTCATTAATCTTCTCCTCTTGAGCCAACACCTCTCCATCCTTATCCTTTATGCACTTAACCTGATCCAAATCTCTCGTTCTTCTTTCCCGACTCTTTGCGATTCTATATATACCTTTTTCTCCTTCTTTCGTGCCCAAAGACTGGTAGAGACCCTCATATGCTCTTGTTCTTGCTTCACTTACAGCCACTTTTGTCTCTTTCTTAGCTGCCTTATATTTTTCCCAGTTATCTGCATTGCGGCATAAAGACCACTCTTTAAAGCATCCCCTCTTTATCTTTATCTTTTCTTGTATACTCGCATTCCACCACCAGGACTCCTTGTCTCTTGGTCCTATTCCTTTAGATTCACCAAAACTTTCTTTTGCTGTTCCTCTAATAACTTCTGCCATCTCCCTCCACATCTCTTCCGCGCTTCCATTCCCATCCCACTTTGCCTCTTCTCCTACCCGTCTTAGGAAGCTTCTTTGTTCCTCCCCTTTCATCCGCCACCACCTCGTTCTTGGGTTCTTCGTATAATGTCTTTTCCTCAACTTTTGCTCAACGCGAAAATCCATGACGAGCACCCTATGTTGTGTTGTCAAACTCTCTCCCGGGATAATTTTACAGTTAATGCAAAATTTCCGGTCGACTCTCCTCAACAAGAAGAAGTCGATTTGAGAGCTTGTCATGCCACTCTTATAGGTTATAAGATGTTCGTCTCTCTTTTTAAAACATGTATTTGCAATGAGAAGATCAAAAGTTGAGGAAAAGTCCAAAATAGTTTTACCCTCGGCATTGATCACCCCGAAACCATGGCCTCCGTGAATACTCCCATATCCAGTCACTTCTCTCCCAACATGGCCATTTAAATCTCCTCCTAAGAAAATCTTATCTCCCAAAGGTATGCCTTGAACCAAACTCTCTAGATCCTCCCAAAACCTTATCTTGTGTTGTTCATCCGAACCCAGTTGCGGTGCATAGGCGCTAATCACATGGAAAGCACCTCCCTCCACCACAAGTTTGATAGAGATGATCCGATCTCCCACCCTCTTGACATCCACTACGTCTTTCTTCCACTGCTTATCCACAATTATTCCAACCCCATTCCTATTCTTCACCTTTCCTGTATACCAAAGTTTGAAACCAGAAGTATCCAACTCCCTAGCCTTTGCACCAACCCATTTCGTTTCTTGTAGGCACATAATGTTAATCTTCCTCCTTGTCATGGTGTCCACCACCTCCATGGACTTTCCTGTTAGAGTGCCTATGTTCCATGTCCCAAATCTCAACCTTCTGTCGCTTCGACCTTTACCTTTTCCTTTGTGAACTAGCTTATTTACCCTCGTCCGTTCACGAAAACGCGAGAACCCTTGCTCATTTAACACTACATCCGGGCACCGATGCAGCGGCTCTTGCTTCGACACCGTACTCGAGCCATACGGCGCGTTGCTTCCGGGCAACGACCTAGCTTTAGCGCAATAATGTCTTTGATTCATGTCATGGGGGTTCGGCTATATTTTTATGTTGGTTGCCGAAGACCTAACACAACCCTCCTCCTTTATCCGGGCTTGGGACCGGCTATGTACCGCAAGTGTAACATAGGCGGAGTTAAAAAAAAAAAAAAAAAAAAAAAAAAAAATATTTTTTAATAAAAAAAGATTTTTTAATGTATTTGACAAATTTCTAATAGTAAAAATAAAAATACTAGAAAAATAAAAAAACATCTTTTTTGACAAGTTACAATTTACATCTTCTTTTAAAAAAAAATTTTTCCTTAAAAGAAATATTTTGTAATTATTAATAAACAAAAATATCCTTACTAAAATTTTAAAAAGACATCTTTTACCCCTTTCTTTCATGGATGAATGTACTACACATTCATCGCCTCTTTCATGTCTTGAACCTCGGAACTAGGTTCCAACTCAAACCGCAGTTTCTCTGTTAATCTCTGATTCTCTTCATGCTATCTTTTTTTTCTATTTTGTGTTTTCAATACATATATAAAAAGTTAATTAACTAATTCATACAAAACCAATGCAAATTTTATTTTCTTTTGCTATAATAAAGTTTTATCATTGTAAACTCCAATATTTAGTCCTTACCTACCTATATTGGAAGTTTCTTTTTTGGTCCTTGTAAATATTTTATAAACCTTCTTCTGGATTTTATAATATCACCACTTAATAGTACTGGTCTAATAATAGAGACCAAAAACATAATGTTGGAACAAAACTCAGACCCAAAGAAAGAAAAGGTTGAGGGACAAAGACCAAAATGACTTATAGATATTAAAAATATCATTAAGCCATCTGGGACAGAGTTGGGTGTCTTGCTTCTACTTGGTGCATCTTGGAGAGATTGGAAAGTTTTTATTGTTCTAATGAATATTGTCATGCTAATCTTTGTATTGAGGATCTGTTGTCCTCCACCTTGTCTGCATTATCCTGCTCCCCTAACATTAATATTTCTTCCTTTAACAAGGAAAGAAATGAAAAAGAAAAGGAAAAACATATTAGTGAATGTGAAAAATATTGGGAATGAGTGATGGCCTGTGTGGCACCTATAACTTTTGTTGTTAGATATATTTGGTTGGCAAATAAGAAAGCAAACTATTAGCAATGTGCCCTACTTGGTTGAAATAGTTTTCACTGTTACTAAATTGTATATGTTTCTTGAAAATGCAGTGACAAGTTTTCACACCCGCCATGTACGTTAGTGCAGCCATCTATGCATTCTGTTAAAAGAGAGTCTTTTCAGGTGCCAGAAGTTGGTAATGCTTTATTAATTTAATTTTGCAATACTGATAAGGATAATTTTGTTAAGTTCTGGAGAAAATATTCCTTCAAGCAGTGATAATGGAAACCGTCAACTGAGAACTGTATTGAACATTCCGTCGCCAGAAGGTATTAAAGAATTATGACTTATGAGTGATCTAGAGTCTAAAGTGGTGATAGTTGGGAAAATAAGGTGCCTTCAGCTTTCATCTTCTTTCTTTGGATGAAAAACAGAACTTCAACTATAATGGGGGATCAGAGTTCCAATTATGTGTAAGACATGGTCATGGATGTTAAGCTTTCATCCCTTGTAGCGCAGTAACCACCTTTTCAAGCTGAAACTGAAAAAGTAATCATATGGGGTTGGTTTAACCATGGAAACTTGGGATACATGAGAACCCAATCAAACCATTCTGAATCTGATGCAAGCTAAGCATGGACAATATCAGCATGATTTGATGTAACTAAATTAACAAGAAATGCACCACCCTTCTGACGAAAAAGATAGAACAAAAGGAATGCAAATTGTGTGTTTTGTATGGGTGAACTGGAAACGGTGCATTACCTTTTCTTTGGCCGGGTTCCTCTAAAGAATGCTTTGAGGCTTGGGTGGACAGGGGTTTTGTGTGGAAGGGTATGTTTGATGAAAGAATGAAACTTGATAAGCTGTTTCTTGTTTGTGCTAGGGGTGCACAAACCCGGCCCGGCCCGAAGGCCCGGCCCGGTCCCGAACACTTTAGGGACTAATTTGATGTGATTTCATCGGGTTTAGAGTCGGGTAAGGGTCTCAAAAATAGACCCGGTCATTATTTCGGGTCGGGTCCGGGCCATAGCTCGGGTCACCCGAAGTCGGCCCGGTGGCCCGGTCATCATACACAATTAATATTTTGTGTTATTAGTGTTGGATAATGACTATTCATATGTGGAATTTAAGTATTGTAAACCTTAATATTTTGTGTTATTAGTCATTATAAGACTATAAGTTAATGTTTTATGTTTAGAATGTATAAGACTTTAGACTAATGCATAATATTTTGTTATTTGTATTGATTTAAATATTTGGTATTATTAGACAATATTAGTATTGATTGTGGTTTTGCTTTAGTATTGATTGTGGTTATACTTTAATTTTAAAGAAGGGTTGGTTCTTGTTATATTTTTCTAAGTGAAATTTACCATGTTAAATAATGATTGAAGTCTTGAAAATTTGGATATTTTTACATACTAGCTTACAAGAAGGTATCAACGTAATGTAATATTAACGGCCCGGTTTTCACCCGGTATAATTGTGGCCCGAAAGTGTATTGATTTTATCGGGTTTAGGGTCGGATTCGGGTCTAATAAATAGACCTGGTGTATATTTCGGGTCGGGTCTGGGTCACATCAAACCCGGCTTCATCCGGCCCATGTGCACCCCTGGTTTGTGCTTCAAACTGGAACCGGAAGAGGGAACAAAGAAGAACAGATGCATGTGTGGCGCGACTACTGGTATGTTATTCAATGCTCTGTTTCTTGTTTCTTGTTTGATGTAAGGTTGTATTTATTTAGGAAAAGTCTAGTTCAATTAGAGTCAATTAGGATAAAACTAAACAATGACAAATTGATTTTTTTTAGATTTTACCGTTGCTAAATTTAATTTGTTTTGATTTAATTTAATACAAATATAATTATTTGATCTATTCTAATATTAAAAACAATTGTGTAAAAATATTTGAATGATTATTATTTTATTTATTAAATTTAACTTAAAATAAAGATTTAATTTCACCCCAACAAATTTATAGACCACTTTTTCTTTTTTAAAGCTTATGATTTTGACGCCAGCATCTAAAAAGTTTCATAAGAAAAGGGGAAAGTTCACATAGCAACATCAGCAATTAGTTTTCTCGTAAGGTCGGTAAATCCATCACCACTTGAGCAGGGGTTTTTTGGCCTTCAAACACTTGCAAATTTCTAGCTTTCCATAATTCCCAAAATAGCACCGCAAATGAGCCTATAGCTTCATCTCCTCCACTTCCATTTCCGGCGACCCTCAGAATTTGTTGCCACCAAGTCACAAAAGGGGAGTCATAGGGCAGTGAGGAAACCAGGACCGAATCCTCCTCTCGCCAAACTTCCCGGGCTGGACCGCAACTTCTCAGGTAGTGGATGATAGTTTCTGTGTCGACACAACGGTAAGATACTTTAGATTTGAAGAGTTGGCACTGTAAATTCTTGAAACATTTTAAATGGACGAGTTCGAGGTTTTCTTATATATTATAAGGGTTTTTTAAGTAGGCAATGTGCAAATACTTTCATAAATACTTGTTGGCTGTAAAATTATATTCTAACCTTAGTAAGTTAATCAGCTTAGTGCTGTAAAATCACTTCAACTTTTTAATATATATATAAAAAAAAAACAGAATAAAGTGATACAAAAATCTTTAAAGATTTATACTTTGAATAAATTAGTTTTAAAAAAAAAAATATCAATAAAATCTTCTACAATAGTAAATATGAGCATATTATCTCTAAATTAATCTCTATAATTAGAATAAAAGGTTTTAACTTAACTAACTAGTCTATATTTATTATCATAGAAAATTTTATTAGTATTTTTTTAAGAATTAATCTTTATTAGTATTTTTTTAAGAATTAATTTTTTTTTTGTGACTGGAATAAATTAAACAAAGAAAAACAAAACAAACAAAACAAGGAACTGCCTAAATAGAGGGACAGTCCCGTTTAAGACTATTCTTAAACTCTTCCCAAGGTGAAAGAAGCTCCACATGCGAAAGTTGTAACTTCATCGCCATCTTTGCCATAGTATCTGCCACCATGTTTGCATCTCTCAAAATCAAACGAAAGTCAACCCGCCAATTCCAATGCATGATATCTCTTATTTTGAGCACCAGTGGATCAATAAACCCAAAACCATTTTGAGTAACAAGATTAAATGCTTCCACACAATCCGTCTCACAAATAACATCTCGTTGGCCCACATCCAAAGCTAAGAGATATCCTCTCCAAATAGCAAACAATTCTCCTTGAAGAATACTATTACTCTCAATCATTCCCAAACACCCCCTTTGCCAGCTCCCATTACAATCTCTAATAACACAAGCAAAACCAACACTATCACCCGAACCAAAATAACTAGCATCACAATTAATCTTAAAAGTACCAATGGATGGGGGATTCCAAAAACCATTTAGAGTAGAGGGAAGGGACATACGTTGTAATTCAAAGATATTCCTAAGCTCCTTTTCTGAAGTTAATGCCAGACAAATCACTTTTTCCGGAGGCCAAGTTTCATCGGGATTAAAGATGTCATTATTCCTTGCTCGCCATATCCACCAAAGTCCCGAAAAGAACTTGAACGGATGCTCTCTGCTATGATACAAGAACCAGTTCTTCAAATCCAAAGGATGACAAGAAATATCCAACCTATGCCAGACAAGCTGAGCTTTGGGACAATCCCGAATACAATGTAAAACCGATTCCTGGCTAGAAAGACATCTTGGACACTTATCCGATGACGACATCCCTCTTCTAAAGCGAAAACTTGCAGTAGGAAGAGCCTCCTTAAGACACAACCAAGCCAAAAATTTATGCTTTTCCGGAACAAGCTGGCGCCAAAGCCAAAGCCAATTCTCCCGCTCCTCCCAACCAAACAGCTGCTTACACAACCACAAGTAACCATTGCGAGAGTTATAGACTTTGGCAGCAGACCCACTCCAATACCAACCCACTTCCGGACCTGCTTGTTCATCTGGATTGTAAGAAAGAATATTATCTTTCAAATTTTGAGATAAAGGAGAATAAAGAGTATCCAAATGCCACCTACCAACCGACCAAATATCCTGTATCCGGAGATTCGAATCAGAAATGTGAACATAATCGATCTCATTAGATAACCGTCCTTCTTTCCTCCAGCTAGAAAACCAAAAATTCTGGTTCAAATCTCCAATACACCAAGCAAACCCATCCTTCAACACTTCCCAAGCCTTGCAAAGACACCTCCAAATGGGAGAGTCCTTGTTCTTAGGATAACTAAAACAGTCATATAGAGATGATCGGTATTTGGCATCCAACAATTGGACCCATAGCTTGTTTGGCTGCTGGAAGAAAGTCCAAACTAGCTTCCCAAGAAGAGCAATATTTACACAATAAGGATCTCTAATCCCTAAACCTCCATATTTTTTTGGAATAACCAGTACCTTCCAACTAACAAGATTCAATCCTCTTCCATCAACTTGTCCTTTCCAAAGAAAATTCCTTATCATAGACTCCAATTTACTAATGATTCCTTTGGGAAAAATAGAGACCTGCATCTGGTACGTGGGAATAGCAGCGACAACAGAATTAACCAAGCAAAGTCTACCAGCCCGATTGAGTAAACTTCCTTTCCAGCTTGCTAGCCTACTCCGAATCTTATCCAGGACACCATTGAAAGCTGAACGAGTCACCCTAGAATGGCTAAGGGTAACTCCAAGATACTTGCCCAAGTCCTGGACAAATCTGATAGAGGATACCCCAGTGAAAACCTCTTTTCTTGTTGCAGAGACATTCCTGGAGCAAAGCGCTTTAGACTTCTCCACATTAATCTTCATCCCAGATGCTTTGCAAAAAGTCTCTAAAACCAACATCACATTTTGCACTTGTCTCTTTGTAGCTTTACAGAATAGAAGCAAGTCATCCGCAAACATTAAGTGGGATATTCTTGGTCCTCCTATAGAAATAGCAACCGGTTCCCACAATCCCAAATCAACCTGATGACTAATAAAGCATGCCAATCGCTCCATACACAACACAAAAAGATAGGGTGACATAGGGTCTCCTTGTCTAAGACCTCGGCTAGGAGTAAAGCCATTCAGACGACTCCCATTCCAAAGAATAGATAAGGAAGAAGCAGTGACACAATTCATAATCAAATTAAGTGTAGGAATAGGAAAACCAAAGCTTTTAAGGGTATGAGCTAAAAACCTCCAGTCAACTCTGTCATAAGCTTTCTCCAGATCAATCTTAAATGCCAGTGTGCCTTTCTTTGATTTAGTCTTCTTCATAAAGTGGAGGACTTCTTGGGCAATAATGATGTTGTCAGGAGTTCCTTGTCCCGGAATAAATCCTCCTTGAAGCGGGCCAACAATCTCCGCAAGATGAGGACGAAGCCTATTAACAAGGACCTTCGTGATGATCTTGTAAACTACATTGCAGAGACTAATCGGCCTGAAATCTTTCATAGATACCGGTGATTCAACCTTTGGAATGAGAACTAGTAAAGTCTCCAACATTCTTGGATCAAGAGGAACACCGGAGAATGCCTGCTTAACCATCTTCCAAACATCAAGACCAATGATCTCCCAATATTCTTTGAAGAAGAAAGCTTGAAACCCATCAGGACCCGGAGCTTTAAAAGAGTTCATGTGAAAAACTGCTGCTTTGACTTCCTCCATAGTAACTAGTGCCGTAAGGTTATTGCAAGCTTCCTCATTTAGAGAAGGAAGAGGCACATCACCAAGGCAACCCAAATCAACATCATCCAAATGACAGAATAAGCTTTTATAGAAAGACTCTGCTTCTTGACTCAGAACCTCTGGATCAGTTTCCCACACTCCATCCTTGAGAAAAAGGCCATGAATCTTATTATGCTTCCTTCGTGCAAGAGTTTGAATATGAAAGAATCTTGTATTCCTATCCCCGAACCTTACCCACTGCTCTTTGGACTTTTGGAACCATAGGAGCTCTTCTTGCACTAGAGTATTATTATAATCATCAAGCAACTGATGCTCTTTCTGACGCAAATAAATACTATCCACCACTTCCAAACGCTTTTGTAAATAATTAATCTGCTGCTCTAATTCACATTTCTTAACAAAAATGTTACCAAATACCTTCGAGTTAAACTCTAGTGAATTCTTCTGTACTTCCGAAAGCTTGCCATGAATTCCTCTATTACCAGACCACCATGACTGGTTCACAATATCCCTATACCCAGGATGAGTAGCTCAAGCAGCAACAAATCGGAAAGGTCGATTCCCTTTAGGCTGAGGACGACCTTTACAACGCACCAGAATAGGGCAATGATCAGACTGAAGCCTATTTAAAACTTCTGCATAAGCCTCTGGAAAGATAGATAACCAACTATTATTTATACAGACTCGATCAAGCTTTTTTGCCACGTCAACATAATTTTTCACCCTCCTGTACCAAGAAAACTGCCTCCCAATAGTCTTCAGATCAAACAAACCACTATCCCCTAATGAAGTAGCAAACATGTCTGCTCTTTGATGAGAAAACTGACAGCCCTTAGGTTCATGAGAAAATTTGACTTCATTAAAATCACCAAGAACAATCCAAGGTCCTTGAAAAACCATGGATTGTGCAACAAGATAATCCCAAAGGAGAACCCTTTTATTAAATTGAGGACTGCCATAAATACCACTACACCTCCAAATTAAATTATCAAAGTGAACCTCAACAGTAACACCCTGATCAAAAGCATCAATGAACTTACAACAAACACCCTTCATAGAGGATAGAAACCAAATACCTCCCTTATGCCCCTCTGCTTCTACTATACCAACAGAGTGATACCCCAATCTTTCCCAGAATAATTTTAAATGCTGAAAAGGGGAGTGAGTTTCAACCACAATAAAGAAAACAGGTCTAAATTTCCTAACAAGTTCCTTGCAATGCACACGAGCTAACTTATTAGAAGCACCCCTAATATTCCAAACAATCATATTTAAACTATCCATAAATAATAGGGACAGAATAAATAAGAACATAAAACTCTAAACAGAATCACCAACCTCAATAGGTGGTTTGTCCTGCGGTACTGGCACACTCTGATCCTCAATAATTGCCACCTTCGGACCTCCTGACACTGCACCTGCCATGCTTCCATCTACTAAGGTTTCCTCCATTGTGCCATCATTTTTATCAACTGGCGAGTTCTGCAAGGAGGAAGGCCGAGGACGCTTCCGTAGAGAAATTCCACGACATGCAGGAGTTCTACGTGATGGAGATGGCGCAATTTCATGTTTTTCTCGCTTCCCCATCCTAATGCCAATTGATTTACCTCCATCACCATGCAAATTGGGTCTTGGAACCCTTCTCGAACCAAACTTGTGCTGCTTTCCATCTTGGTCCTTCAAACCTGATGACTGGCCCATTGTGAATTTTCCCTTACGGAGCACTTGTTGCCAGCCCTCTCCATCATCCATGCATGCCTCATTAACATGACCATCAGGCACGTGAGGAGCCAATGATTTCGTAACCACATCCTTCCCTTTAACAACTCCTAATTTCTCACCCAAATTACGAGGATTCTCACCCAAAACACTAGCTTCTGATTTAGCCTCTTGTTGAATCTCATGATTGTTGTGTGGCACTAGTGTCGGGGCTTCATTATTTTTTTCATCACCAAAGGAATTTCCGTTTCCTTCCAAGAACTTCTTCTCCATGCACAACGATTTATCATGCCCATATCGTGCACAAGTAGCACAAATCAACGGTAAACTCTCGTACTCCACTTCATAAGTCACACCCTCCACTATAATATGTTTGATTACAGGCAACTCAAGATTAATTTGAACACAAGCTCGAGCATATTTTCCTCTTTCTGCAAGCTTAGTAGCCAAATCTACTTTCACCGGAATCCCTATTGCAGAAGCAATTCGCAGCATTGCTTGTTCCTGGTAGCACCAAATTGGAAGTCCCGAGACTCGAATCCATACCAGCGTTGATCCAAAGGATTTTTCGCATGGCCTAAAATCCACATCCCATGGCTTTACTGCAACATAGTGACCGTCTATCAACCACGGGCCACCAAGAATGACTTTCTCACGATCCGCAGCAATATCAAATTTAACCAAAAAATACCCAAACCCCACATCCAACAAATCAAACCCTCCTTTGATGCGCTATACTATCCGAAGCTTATGCATGAGAGCCGTGTAGCCATAATGCTTATCCAGCACCTTGATCACGATGGCTTCCTTATAAGGTTCAGCTAGACAACTCTTTGCCTCCTTGGTAAAATTGACACTTGGTGGACGAGAATCACCCTGCTTACCTGTCACCGTCGCGATACCATCCCCAGATAAAGACCCTACTAATGCAAAGGCCTTAGACTTTTCTGCACCAATGACTTTATCTTTAAAAGAGACCTTGGATGGCTTTTCTAACCCCTCTCGAGAAGAACCCTCCTTAACACCGGATACACACCCACCCACGCTCTCCCCCTTATCTCTTCCGATGGCATGGCCATCTTCCTCACTGTGTTTCACCCTCAACCGTTCACCCCCGCTCTCTCCTTCTCTCATTCTCCTTGAGTACGGAGTACGTACTCTTTCTCTGCTAGGATTTTTTTCTATGATCTATCTTAATAATCATTTATTTTTTAAGAATTAATCTGTTCGAAGTGTAAATTTTCACGAGATTATTTATCACTCTACTCAAAAACAAAAAATAAATAAATAAATAAATGTACACAACTGAGCATAATTAAAATAGCTAAGGCAAACGATAAGTTTATTAAGAAACAAAACCAATTTATACATTACAACATGGTGACCAAATTTTATTGAGAGGAGTTAGCATTTTGATGTTTAATAAGAGAATAGTATGCCCCATGAAGGGAAATTAACTCATTATGTGAACCTTGTTCCACAACCTTGCCACCCTTAATGACAGCAATGGAGTTGGATCTTTGTATTGTAGATAGCCTATGTGCCACAACAATGCATGTTCGTCCAACCATCATCTTCTCAAGTGTTTCTTGGACCAAATTCTCTGACACACTGTCCAATGCACTTGTAGCCTCATCAAGAAGCAATATTGCTGGATTCTTTAGTATGGCCCTTGCTAATGCTACTCTTTGTTTTTGCCCTCCTGAGAGTTGAACCCCTCTTTCTCCACAATATGTCTCATACCCATCTTTCATTCCACTGCCATCATCACAAACAAATATGTCATTTTCATTTTCATGACTTTTCTCAAGATATAAAAATTTAAATATTTTTATAAAAGTTTAATTACTCTGTTAGTATTCATAGTTTTACCAAATTTTTAATTAGATCCTTAAACTTCAAAAGTTTGTAATTGAATCCTTATACAAGATAAGAATTTGTAATTAGATCTTCACTAGTTATTTTTCAACAAAAAACAAATTATTCCTAGAATATTTGTTTTCAGAACATTTCATAATTCATTTTACATAAAACACAAAAAAAAATATTCCAAAAATATTTTGTAATTTTTAACAAAAAAATAACTTGAGGAGACCTAATTGCAAATTTTTATCTAATATAAGAATTCAATTACAAACTTTTAAATTATAAGGGCTTAACTGAAAAGTTGATAAAATTAAACAAAAAAAAAAAGTATGTATTTTGGAGGAAATAGAAGGAAGACAAGTGTAAGTTTTAGGAATAGAGGAGAGAAGAGTGAGAAGGATTGTATTTTACTCAGAGTCTTGACAATGTGACTCACTATTTTACAGATAACGATCCTCTCATGTTAAAACTAAACATTTTATTTCACATTTTGCCATAATTGTTTATCTTTTAATTTGTTAGAGCAATCAAATCAATGGTAAAGATGTGATGAACATGATATCGTCAGGTTCATTTTGAGCATGAGAAGATCCAAATCCTTAATTTATTCAACATAAATGCTCACTTATTCACGAGTCTTACCAGTGGTTCTTTTTAGGTGTTTTGAAATGAGTTGTTGGACTTGCAAAATTAAGCTATGATGATATACTATGACCACTCATGATTCTTATTTGAAAGGAGTGATTATCAAAAGGAAAAAAATGTGTTATGTTTTTCTCAATATATATAATAGTTCTTGTACTGTACCTTATGAATTCATGAGCATTAGCCATAGCTGCAGCCCTTCTTATCTCAGATTCAGTAGCCTCTTCTTTTCCATAAGCAATATTTTCTCTAATGGTTCCAGCAAAAAGTGTTGGCTCTTGACTCACCAATGCAATATGTGACCTCAGCATTCTCAAATTATATGACACAATATCTTGTTCATCTATACACACACTTCCCTTCAAAGGATCATAAAATCTCTCAACAAGACCAATAATGGTGGATTTGCCACTCCCGCTATGCCCTACTAGTGCCACTGTTCTCCCAGCTTCAACTGTGAGACACAAACCCTTAAATATCATTTGATCAGGCCTAGTTGGATATGCAAAGAACACACTCTTAAGCTCAACTTTACCCCTAATCTTCCTTCTTTTATCTGACCCCCATGATGTCTCAGGATCAATCTCGCTTTTCCGGTCCAAGATGGCGAAAACCGATCCGACTGCGCTGTTTCCTTTAGATATGTCATTTGTCATGCTTCCAGCCTCTGCAATGATGTAAGCAGTGAAGAGCAATATCAAGAAGGCTTGGAACAGATGCTTGGGAGTAATGTCACCATTCACAAGGAGCCTCCCACCATACCAGTATGCTAAAGCTGTGGAAGCAGTGTTGAAGAATTGGGAGCTGAAAAGGCCGAAACCTGAAATCCAAGAATGCCTAATGCTCTCTTGCTTAGGGCCTAACATAGTGGATTGGAAGAGTGACATCATTCTCTTCTGAGAACTGAAGGCGGTTATTGTTCTGTGGTTTATAACTGCCTCACTTGCCAGCTGGCTTCCTTCTCGTTGTGACTTTCGCGCCTTTTCAGCCATTCTTTTCATTAAAACACTCCTTGCATAGAAGCTTCCGATGACAATTGGCTGCACTGCAATCATCACAAGGGACAGCTTCCACGTCAGCACGAGTCCTAGAGCATACGCAAACAGAGAACCAAATAATGCCTGTGATAACAATGACATCCGATCGCCTACCAGCGATCGAACCAAGTTGGCTTCGGAAGATAGTCTTGCGCAGATCGCCGCGCTGGTGTTCTCTTCCTGGTCATACCATCCTATCTCAAATGTCATCAGTTTTTCTAGAAGCTTCTCGCGGATTCTTCGAGTCAACCTTTCGCCCATGACTGCGAAATTGTAGTGTTGGAGGATGCTTGTGAAGAAGTTAAAGACACCAATTCCTAAGAAAACCAGGGCCAGGCGTCGAGTCTTGGATTTCATGTTATCAGTGTCAAAGTAGATAGATATTAGCAATCCAACACAGTATGCATTTATTGGTTGAACTGCTCCAGAGCCCAATGCTCCCAAGAGTCCAAGCAATGCTCTACCCCACTCAGGAGCATTTAACTTTAGCAATTGCCACTGTGATGGAGCCGGATGATGCAATCGTTTCGGGTTATCTTCGAAACTATCATCATCCAGATCATATTGAACTGTGTAGGAGTAAGGAGTTCCCATGGAAAGTCCCTGGCTGAAGGGAGTGAACATTGGAGTGCCATGTGTGCTTGATGTGAAACTCACTGAAGGGCTTTGAGGAGTGCTGATCCTTTGTGAGCTCCTTCGCTCCTTGGGAGCATTGGAACTAGGCCTTGGTTCATCATTCTGAGCTGTTACTTGCTGCAACTCTACCATTCGGGCATAGGCTCCGCCTCGTCCGTCAGTCAAGTCCATCAGCTCATTATGGGTGCCTAATTCAATCACTCTGCCTTCTTGAAGGACAGCAATGAGGTCGGCCGTTTGTATCGTCGATAAACGGTGTGTGATGATGATTGTTGTCCTTCCTTTTGAAACTTGATCTATTGCAGCCTGTACTACTCTTTCGGATTGTGCATCCAGAGCACTGGTTGCTTCATCAAGCAGGAGAATCTTTGGATCTCTAAGTAATGCTCTTGCTATGGCGATTCGCTGCTTCTGTCCGCCGGATAATTGAAATCCAAACTGTCCAACCTGGGAAAAGAATCATAGTAGTTTGCAATAAGAAGATTCAGTCAAACATATTAAGTGTTACCTCTTCATGCATACTGAAAATTTAGTTTCTTCGTCACTTTAGGCCCTATTAATTTGATAACGATATGAATTTGAGGATAGAAATATAGAGATACTGAATCACACAAGTTTGTCTAGAGAAGAAAATAAATATGAAACAGTATAGGAACTAACTTTTAGTTAGTTAACATTAAGCAACTTTTCTTTCATAATTTTAGAAATTCTCAATTTTTGAAAGATATAGAGTTTATGATTTATAGTTTAGAGTTTAGAGTTAAAAGTTTATGATTTAAGGTTTAGAATTTAAGATAAACAAAATAATTATAAAAAAAATTGGCTAATGTATGCTGAAAAAATTAACTCCCTAGCATTACTCAATAAATATATAAACATATAAAATGTCTATGTGGAATAAAATTAAGAAATAGGGACAGGAGAAATAAGAATAATAAAAAATAATCTTAATATGTCGCAATGTTTCAGTATTTTGGATTTTTAGACATTTAAAAAAATAACCGCAAGTTTGATATTGAATGATAAAACTTAAATGAAAGCATGCTCAAAGCAACTTCAAAAGATAGCTTTACCATTAAGAAATTTCTAGGTATTTACATTTTAATTTCTTTCTTTTCTCATTCTTATCTAGTTTATTTGGCTGCCCTAGTATTTTTTTTTCTGATAGGAGTTGGAGTTAGCTTACTTGAGTTTCATAACCATCTGGCAACTGAACAATGAAATCATGTGCATTTGCTGACTTAGCTGCACTTATCACATTTTCCATTGAAGCCCCTTCTTTTCCAAACAATATATTCTCTTTAATTGATGTAGCAAAAAGAACAGGCTCTTGATTCACCAGGCCAAATTGGGATCTAAACCATTTCAACTGAAGTCTACTAATCTTGTGACCATCCAATAGTATTTCTCCCTCAATAGGGTCATAGAACCTCTCAAGAAGTGCAATGATTGTTGATTTTCCAGAACCACTACCACCAACAAGGCCTACTCTCTTGCCTGCTGGAAAAGTGAGATTGAGTCCTTGTAAGATTGGTGTGTCTGGTCTTGATGGATAATTGAAGTATATGTTCCTGAATTCAATTTCTCCTCTAACATATGACAAGGCTTTCCCCTTTTTGTCTTCAGAATCTATGGATGGTACCCTATCAATCATTTCGAAAAGGCGAGTGACGGCAGTAGTTGCTTCTGTTATGGCAGTTAAATTTGGAAGTGCACTTAAAATACTCCTGAAATTCATGAATAACATAATAATATTAGACTAAACTAGTAATCTTCAAGAATATTCTCCGAAAGAACTGTGACATGATAACAATTTAGTCTTTAAAAAGATTTGTGATATCAATCAAGTCCTTATTGTTATATCACATATATTGTTAGACTAGCAACACAATATGCATATGAATAGAAAAGATCAGGTAAATGTCATAACCACATTTTCAATGATAATAGTGTTGTTAAATGTACTTTTAGAATCTAAATAAATGTCATGCAAAATAAATGTCACAAATCTTTTTGGAAGCTATTTTTTGAAAATAAATACAGAAGCATTATTAGAAACTAAACTGATGTCATGTATATTTTTCAAGAGACTAAATATCACAGAAATATAATGTAACATAAAAACGCAAATTATTCAATGTGGCTCATGTTTATGTATGACAAGAGCATGATGGCAGTGGTGTGAAATACATTACTATGGGCACTGATTTCTTTGAGCTATGTATGGTAGTGTGCAGAAATCGCACCTACCGATTTCTACTGTTTAATAATTTAAAAAAAAATAGAAATGACACTCGTTCAATTATTTGTTTTTTAAAAAAAATTCAGAAATTGCACCCAACAATTTTATTTTGAAATTTAAAAAAAAAAAATTTAGATATCGCACCCATCGATTTTTCTAAATCACCCTAGCAATTTACCTTTTTGCATTCACTCCCATATTATGGTAAAATTCTAAAAAAAATCCAATAATTTTTAATTAAAAAAATGTCCCCATAAATAAAAAAATTTGCCACATAAAAATGTAATGTAAAACAAGAATTAGAAAAGGGGAAAACCACTTACAGCCCTCCCATGAGTACATTGAAGCCAGCCACAAAAACATGACCACCCTTTTCTCCTTTTTCAGTGATAAGAATGGTTCCAACCCAAGCCTGAAAACCCCAACTTATATAAATAACTCCCATGCTCCCTAACATCAACCCTTTTGCAAAACCTTGCTTTATTCCTAACTCCATGGTTTTCTGAAGTGCACAGCTGAATTTGTTAAGAGTTTGGTTCTCCCCAACATAGGAATAAACAGTTCTTATTGAAGATATTGCTTGCTCTGCAATCCCACCAGCAACACCATAAGACTCAATCATTTTCATTGTCACATCCAACATCATCTTCCCAAACATGAGAGCTGGGACTATGAACATGAGGGAGAGTGGTATGGCTGCAAGTGTGAGTCTCCATGAAAGCACAAATGCAAAGATGTGGCAGAAAAAGAATGTTGACATGTATGTCAAGCAGTCTGGTATCTACACACACACACACAAAAAGTTCTAAATTAGTGTATGCATAGAGAATAAAAATAAAGGAAATTTCTTTTCAAACTCTTGGAAAATATCTATTGAAAGGATTCTAAACTAACAAATCTCTAACCATTTTTTGTAAGGACACATAAATTTTTAACTAAAATTAAATATTTATGGGTCCCAAATCATTAAAAAAAGTTAAGATACATAGATCTTTCTGTTGACTAATTGAAGAATTTATATATTTCAAAAAAGAATTTATGTCGTATTTTATTTTTACTATGTAAAGGACCTATAAATATTTAATTTTAGTTAGATACTTATATATCTTTATGAATAATAGTCAAAGATTTATTTATCCTTTAATCTTTTGTTTTATAAAAAAATATAAGGAGACATGTTATTAATCCTTCTCTACATGTATAAATTTTTAAATAATGAAAGATGAATTTATCATTTTTTTTCAAATATGGAAAAATAAATCTGTTTTCATATTTTTTGTTAAGAACGATTGAGGGTTGACTTTAAATATATGTGATGATAAAAATAGCAGTGAAAGCAAGTTTAGTTTGGGGAAAGCATAATAGATCAGAAGTGAATAGTGAAACCTTCTCACACAAGGCAACTTGGATGGTATTGGCATCTGAGGAGATGAGTGAGACAACTTGGTAAGTTGTTGACGTACCAGCTGTCTGGCTATCAAAGAATCCAATTTCTTGTCTCAGCACTGATTTCAAATATTCCATTCTCATTCTTGAAGCCTGTCTCTCTGCAGTTCTTGCCCAACACATTCCTTCTGCAGTCGCATAAAGCAAAATAGATAGCTGGAATTATTATCTTTAACTTCCAAATTGAATTATGCTTTGCAAAATCAAGGTAACTGTGAATTCTGAATTATGTAGCTTACCTACAAAAGCTGAAAGTCCAACACCAATTGCAACTAATAAAAGCCTCAATGCATACTGAAATTAAAACATAAATAAATAATAAGGTGAAGTCAGGAAATATCAAAAGTTGTTGCCTAATCATATTCCTGAAAATCAAAATTTTCGGAATAAAGGATAAGAAAATTAAGCTCTAGACTTTTTCGTATAAAATTTTAATACTATATCGTGATTTCTCTACATCAATATTTCATGCTATTGAACAAAGACATACAAATTGTTTTATATCTGTCATAAAATTATTTGTCCCAAAAACTTAAACTGATAGAAGAAAGCCTTATGCTGAAATTCTTCTTTTTTTTAGATCAATGAAGAGCTAATGAAAAAAAAAATTGTTTCTTGAATTTCTCACAAGAGAAATGTAAGTTCTAAATTGAATAAATGCTAAGAGATTAACAAAAAGCAATTTCCTACAAAGATGCATATTAATTACATTAGAATAGATGAAGCATATCACATGAAAAATTAAATATATGTATGGCAAAAGAGAATAATTATATATAGATTATTTAAATTTAAATGAACAAGCTCTCACCTTGTTCACATCATGCATACCCAATTTGGTATTCTTGTCTCCATAAGCATTGATGACATCACTAAGAATATACATCATAAGAGGGTTCTGCAATCCATCACCAATGCTTCCCATGGTCCCAAACAACATTAAAAACTTGTCCACACCATCTGCATAACGAAACATGCTATTGTTCCCCATTATTGCTACCTTCACTTGATGCTCTCTTTGGAGAGAATGAAATGAAAGATATATACCCTATTTTTTATTTTTTCCCCCTCTAATAGAGATTTATTAAGCTACATATGTCACTAATGCACTAAAATATATACTTGAAAAAGACTTATATATGCTTGGTCAGATTCTTAGTTAAATAGATGAGTATGGACTAACAAATGGCTCTTGTTGTTGTCATTTTAGAAACAAGGCCGTTTGATAAAACATGGACATAGAGTGAAAATGGCCGCCCGGCAAATATATTTTATTCAAAATTTAGTTATTTTATTTTAACTATAATCATTTTTGTGCCTATATACATAACAATTTAACTTTCTCCTGAAAATGATTTAACAAGATATTAGAAATTTTTCGCCAATAGGTTTAGAATTTGATCTTATTACTTATTCCTCTAAACGAAAGTTGATTTTTGTTTAAGATAAAAAATGAATTTATACATCAATTATATCATTATTCAACAAAGAAAAAAAAAGCTGTTAAACTCTTCAAATATAAAATATTCATATGTCATTTTTAATTACCATGATATTGATACATTGTCTGTGTAACTTTTGTATGGTTGTTTGATTAATATTGTGGTTCTAGACATAGTTAATTTAGCCAGATGCATTAATTTTATTCCATGGGCTCTTTTGAATTTTGTCATCTTCAGGTTATATAGACCTGCAGAGAATGATTCCTTTGTTAACTGTCTGATAATGAGTGTGACCAATTGAAACTAGTAAAAAAAGTTTTGCCAACTTAGGAAGGCAATAATCATTCGATATTTCTAAGGCATGTTAATTTGTATTATCATGTATTATGTAGGGCCAAAGTCACATTAGGGATCCAAACATAATTTTATCTTTTTTTTTTTTAATTCTCAATCAGTACGGCTTCATTCCATATCAATATAAATTAATATACATGCACCCACAATTTAAACAAGAGATTAATTTTTATATACTGATAGCGTGAAAAGAAAGTAATATATCAGTATAAAATAAATAGTCATATAAATAAAATTATACTGTTTGAGTCGACTAATTGTTATTTCAAAAATCATTAATATAATAAATCTTTATTAGATGAGAATGTACCATATCAAAATTAAATTCTTTAATCAGTAATGTAAGTGTCATATTTTGTCATAGATAGTTACTTCAATCTCCGTTTTTTTTTTTTTTTTTTTTTTTTTTAGTTTTTGCCACTTGTAAGGATTAAGAAACCGAATTGTAATTATCTAACCTGGCAGTTTATAATGTGTACTGCTGCCGGCCACACCTAACAAGAAAAGCCTGTGAGAGATTGAGACAATCTTTGTTGCATCAACTTGATTTGGTCATAGGCGAAGTTTAATTCTGGATTCTTATTTAGTATATTGTCTGGTATATATGTTCGTTCAGTACAATAAGAAATTGAATTTGCACTTTATTCCGCTTAGCATAGACGTCTCACTTTTTTAATATTTGTGATGATGGATGCATAAGCTATCTATTTAACCTTTAAGCTACACAGAAGGATCTGGTTTTCATTATTTATTTATTTATTTAGTTTTGGCGGAATGTGTCATTTTGTTCTGAGGTTACTATGGTTCGGTTATCATTGGCATCTACAGCAAGTCTTGTTGGACTGAGAAAATAAATATATCATAAAAATAAAATCAGTTTAATTTAATATTTTCAACATAAAAATATTTTTGCATGATCTTCTAACCATATGTCAATCTGGGAGATTTTTACCAAGTTAGTGAGAGAAATTTATCTGTATACAAAGTTAATCTATCTAATGTAAAGTAAATTAATTTTGACTCTTTCTTGTAAAAGTTAATATATAACCCAGTCTCGTGTTATATGTGACTTTTTAGCAGATAATAAAGCTAATATTCAATTACTATTGTCAATGAGACAAAGATAATATATGATTGAAAAACAAAAATAATGAGTGATTACATAATATTTGTAATCAACCAACTTGGTTCATCAAGTAGTCAGCTCACTCAACTGCTTAAATAAGTGTCGAGAATTTAAATTCTGTCTTGTGCATGTAATAATCCATTGGCCAGTAGCAAATCTTTAAATGGAGCTCAGACCACCACGATTAGTCCTTGACCTATCCGACTAGGTAATAGCTTATAGCGTGAGAAACCAAAAATAATATTTGTAATAAAGTACAACCAAATACCTTTAACTTCTTTTTTCTTTTTAACCTTTAGTCGCGAGCTCCTAGTTGAATCTTTTAAATTCTGCATCTTCTCCTCCTACTATTAATTTTGATTAGAAATTAATTGTATTAGAAATTATAACTTAATTTTAATACACTGTCAATATAAAATAGTAAAATACTTTACACTGTCAGTGCATCAAAATTAAACTCTAGAAATTAATATCTGAAATTAATACTTGAGGTTTAAGCAAGTAATTGTATTAGAAGTTAGTATTTGAATTTTATTATAAAAAGACTAAAATTTGTGCAGAATTCATTTTAAGAGACTAACCAACTTTTTTTGACATTAATTTTAAAGGGAAAAAAATGTCTTTGTAGTTCAAAAATGCCCTCGTTGATTGTATTAAAAATTGAAAACTCAATATAATTTTAAAAAGACAAAAATATTCTTGTAATTAATATTTAAGGTACTAAAATACTCTTTAATCATTAGCATGAAAAAACTAAATTATCCTATAGGATTAATTAAATGTTTGATTATATCATAAATTAAAAATTTTAATCTAATATTGAAAAGACTAAACCCTTATACAATTTTTTTTTTTAAAAAAAAACCCTTATACAATTATACTTAACCTTTAAACTAAAATATTTTTAGAATTAATCTTAAGAGACCAAAATATTTTTTTATAATAAAGATTATTTAATTATATTAGAAATTATAAATTAAACTAAAAAAAAAAAAACTAAAATACCACTATAATTAAATGGTAGACTTATATTTCTTTATTGATTTATTATAAAAACATTAGATCATAGTATGACTTTTTTTAAAAAAAAAAAAAGAAAGAGATTGCTCAGACTCAATGATCCATACAAGTAAAAAAAATTATCGATTTGTGCAGACAAACTTTTGCGTGTAAAGATGTAATTTGTTATCCACGTTACCAAACTTTGGGTGCTTGTGAATTGTGATAAAAATTGGGTTCATAATTCATATGATAAAAAGTTTAGAAACCCATATTTACGAGAGAGCCCCAACAATATCGCCATTTTCATTACCAACCTTGGTCCTTTAAGCATCTAAAGATACTTTCACCATAGTAGAAAGCTCCCTCTTTCAAAAAGTATAAAACAGCTTCCAAAAAAAAACTTATCTTACAAAATTATTTTTAATTTTAAATGATTATTAAGATAGAAATTTTAAACTCCTACAATATAAACACAGGTTGTAAAAGACCATTAAAGAAAATTTGTATTACACCCTTGTGGCTTGAGCTAATTTAATTAAACAACCATTGGTTCTCCTAAAATTTAAGTTGATTTATCTCTATGGTTGCAGTTTTATACTTTCAGTAAACATTTCTCAAAAACCTCAAAATGCTACGGAATCAAAATGACAAATTACCACTGACAACCAGACAAAACGGGCACTAAAGTCTCCTTACAATTCAAGTTATATAATATTTTTTTAATTTATTTTTTATATTATTCGATACTATTTTATAAAATAGGACACTAATCTCCTTATAAACATGACTTTGACCTCTCTCCTGAGAATATTTATGTAGGCTTGATAAATTAAGACGTGTTGTGTATCACTAACCTGGGACGAGTTCATGTGTCCTTAAAAAGATGTTTGCTAATCTTTATTTTCTTAAGCATGAAGCATCTGCATCAAGCAAATGGCAACAAAAAATGAAGAAGAAAATAAGAACTATTTTTCAAAGTATAGGGATCTCTCAGATATAAGTAATTAAGGATAGATTGCAGTACTCTGTCAATGTCAATTTCAGTTAATCTAATCAGCCATATTTTCTATTGTATTTATAAAGTTTCATCAAAATACAATAATACACACAGCATTAGGTGGATAGATAGATGATGATAATCTAACTTGGGAAAATATGAAACAAAAACCTTGAGTATACAACATTACAGAACAAATTTCACTCATCATCCTTGTATGGATACTCCTCGGGGACTTGCTTGAGAAGTTTTACCTGCAACTCAAACACATCATCACCTCGAAGCACATCGCGGATCCAAGTGACCTCAGTCTTCATTGACACCTGAACATGGGCAAGCATAGAAACCATCAGACATGACAACGAACAAAGGAAAAAGAAATGAAGCATATGAAGTAGATATCACCTTTAAAGATTCCAAATATCACAAGAAACAGAACATGATAAGAGAAATTATGGTAGATAATTAGATTGAGTACATGACAAGTATCTGAGGAAAAATTATTTATAAAGAAGAGAAATGGCACCGGCAGCTTGTGACAAAAATTGATTTAAAAACTGCCCATTTCCACACACAAATAAACTGCTTAATGATTAAATCGCTCAACTTATTTCAGAAGCCAACAGCAGAAGGCTGCATCAACCATAAAAAAGCGCTTTGCTACTTTCTTAGTAGTTGAAAATGAGAAGAAAAACTGATGAAAAAAAATAAACATTGATGAATATGGAAGTTCAGTTATGTAGGCCTAATATCTCAAATCATTTCAGATGTTGCTAACTTGCAATAGTACTAGAAGCTTACCATCTCTAAGGCTCCTCTAATGACACCACTTAACATGTTGCAATAGTAAAGACCTTGACAGGTGTCAGGAAGCTCAACAAAGTCTACCAAAGGATTATCCTCCAAAATGATACTACAACATGTACCTTCAGCATCCCAGTTGCCCACAGATGCAGTAACACCAAGGAACATCTTAAAACCAACCTGTATAATAACATTATTACAATTGATCAAAAACAAAACATGTCTTTTGCTATAATTATGCTTTATTAATAACATAATTAACAACAACATACCCATCAGTCCATCACACAGCTAACAAGCAATAAAATCAAGCATATCATTCCATCAAAACCCAAAGAAATTAAATGTATGATCCCGGGATCCTCATATAACAATGGCCAAAGTAACTTGAAATACTTATACTACATAGTTTGATGATGACAAATTTAGGCTTAAAAGTGATTTGGAATGAAATATAGTCAGTTAGTCGCATAAAGTATGAACATATTTGGTAATGTTGAGAAGGATGGCAGTACACACTAAACAATATATAGTTGCCATTCATTATGCGTCTTGAACTAGACATACGCTCTGTAATTTTATGGACAGCCAAACCCACAGATAGGGGATCCTTTTGAACCCTCTACGGATCTTAGATGTTCGTAAATTTTCTCCAGTACATATCAAGAGAAAATATTTTGTGTACCCATTTCCTCCCTCAATCCTTGTATGTTGTTTGGCCACCATTTAAACTGATTTGGCAGAATTACCTTGAACGAAATTATAGCAAAAGCAAAGTTGGACATAGACTATAGGTATTACTTGTTCAACCATAATTGATTAGTTTCAGTCTTTTGATAAGCCAATGGGATGCAAACATATCCACTGCCTCTACATAGCAATCGTTTCAGACTTGTTTTCAATAGATCGAATTTGCACTATCTCAGAAGGATGTGCTTCATACTCCTTTAAATTAACAACGTTGCACTGCTGCTCCAAACCACTCAAAGAAATACTCAAAACATCAGAAATGGAACTCACCAACTAAAGCAAATTAGAAAACAAATATAACTATGAAAGCATGAAAAGAACCAATTATCGAACAAATTAATTGGACACAGAAAAGCAACGAGGTTTAAATGAAGAAACTGAAATTCAAGCAATTACAAGCATCAAAATAAACCAAGCAATAATGCAATACCTTTGCAATTACATCAGCAGTCTCTCTGAAATCAACGCACCTTGAGACATTGGATTTTGCTAAAAATTCGTCAATCAAACGGATTCCAATGTTATAACCCCTGATAACCAACCAAACAGCAAAATTTTACATTAGTGATCAAAGTTACATGAATAAAAACGAAAACTTTTCAGGCACTAAACTGAACCAAACTCTCCAAATTAGACATGAAAAAACCAAAATTCTATGTTATCAAGTGAAAAATATTCTGAAGGTAAGAGAGAGAAATTGATTCTGAATCGTACATTTGTTCAAGCTGCTTGTTCACCTCTTCAACCTCTTCCAGATCCGTGAGCAATTGACGCACAATCGCGCCATACGTTAGAGTAAAAAGCTCCGCATTCTGAAAATTCCAAAAGCAATCGTTAATACATACAAGAAAAACGACTCTATGAACTACGAACGAAACAACGGTTCCGTGAACTACAATTTAAATTCAAATTTACATGTTCACGTTAAAATTCGAATGAGCAAGGAATCAAAACAGAGAGAGAGAGAGAGAGACAGAGAGAGATGTTGTGTTTGCTTACAACACGCTCGATGTTAGCGAAGATGGCGTCGCCGGAACGAGGAGCCACTGGAGCCATTGACGGAACTGAGTAAGCTTTTGCTGCGATCTGAGCTGCAAAGACGGAAACCCACTAGGCCACTACACACCAGTCAAGGACAGCACTAGGAACATAGATGCCTCTTCAGTTCTATGCTAGCCCATTAAGCCTTTCGGCCCTACACAAGCTTATGGTTGGGTCTTTTTAGTCTTAATTTGGAATACTCATATTTTTATAATCTGGGCCAAGTTGGGTTCAGGCCTTCGGCCTTCTAGGCACGTAGCAATGGAACATCTTGGGTGATAGTTGTAATATGACCCAAAACAGAAAACAGATAGGACAATACATAAACACATCGGCTTGGCTCAATTGGGAAAATCATATGTCTCTTAATATGCTACATTCAAATTCAAACTACTTCTAATAGAAAAGTACGAGGAACTAATACTCTTATTTAATGCATATAATGGAAATTTATTTGAAATTAAAATTAAATTATGGATAATGGAGTTTAATTAAAATTAAAATTAAATTATGGTTACAATCATTAATTATAAAGATTTGCTAATTTGAATTGTTAAAAAAATTAGGATTCAGTTAAACGAAAATATAAACCACGATCATCTTTCTATGAACGGCGGGGACAGAACCAAGAACGCAAACCCTCTCGCCGACGGTGGTATCTCATCTTCTCCCTAGCTTGTGTGTTATCACTGGAAGTCGCTCCCGGAGACGCCGAGGTCCGCACCGGTGAATGTCCAGAAGTGCATACCGTGCGTGTGGCTCCTTCTGGCGGCACCGCATCAAGTCCACCTGCCCAGCCGGCGTATGGTCTATTCTGTTTATTGACGGTACAAGATAAATGAGTCAATAATGTCTCTCCTTTGATACGTCCATCACCACGTGGTAATTCGTAAATGGCGTGCAATGTCGTGCAGTCTTTGTGTCATGTTCCATCATCCATTTCTGATCACAATTCATCGAAACCACTTGAGGACGCTCCCGACCATTTTGTCGCCGACGGTCAGCAGTCTAATAAGGTGAGAATGGTTTGTTGAATTGTTCACCATGGATGCTTATTTATATAAGATTTAGATGTTCATCGTTAGTGCAGGTGTAGTGTTTTCGTTATTTTATGTTAATTGCTTACTTCGATGGATCATGATTATTTTTCAATTAACCATATTTGTGGTGGTTTTAAATTCATGGTGCGCATCTATGTATGGAAGATATGAGTGCGTTAATTAGTCATGGAATGTGGAATTTATCTGCGATGAAAATATTTCTTTTGTGGAGTATCCTATGTAGATATATCAATTTAAATATGCAAATTTAAACCAGCATGTATAAGCAATGTAATTGGTACACTGGACAAGTGGCTAGTTTAGAAGTAATCACCCATGATGTGCTTGATGCCTAGAGAATAATATTATTAGTGTAGTATATTGTTAAATATTATAAAATAAAACTAACTGCATTGTTATTGTTAAGAGTTTTCCTGAAAATGTAAGCTAAATAGAATAATAAGAGGCATGCATGTTTAGATTCGGAATATATGTATGAGTATACATGATAGATGGCCTATGCATTAAAAATGCCACTGTAGTGACATTAGATTCTAAAACTCAGTAATGAAATAAGTGCATGGTAGTTGTATATGCTGCTTTTTTATATCGGTGGTACACAGTGTGATGTAGCACATAGAATAGTAGTAGTAAAAATTCTTATATAATAGGTAAAATAAAATAAGTAATTTAGTTTCTATCAATAGGTGATACTGATGCATTCTTTTCCAAATTAATATGGGTAGGATGATGTGGTCCAATTATATTTTTGTATCCTTATCTATGGAGTTTGGAGAAGATTTTTGTGCATTTCATTTACTAGTTGATTATCTAAATAGTTTTCATAAATTTGATTTGGGTGCTTATTTCGTGATTATAGGCCATGCCACTATTGGATGTTACTGAGATTGGAAGTGAAGAGATTGATCTTGGTTACGAGGTTTGGATTATAGTTTTATCCTGTATTCTAATGTTTGGGACAGTAACCATCCTCCCGTGCACATTGAATTCTTCGAAAAGTCAAAATAATCCATACTTCTAAAGCTAAAGCAACTAGTTTTAATTGATTTATGATCTAAGGATAAAAGAAAAGTTGTTTATAATGCACTGAAGTGTGGTGAATAGGTCGCGTCACTTCATGACCATGTATAAATGTACTGTACATTATAGAATTTTTAATAGGTTTAAGATAATGTGTTTCATTGCTGAACAATAATAACAAAAAGGAAAGAAGCTCGATGAATAAAAATTTATATTTGTCTTGCTTTTCTGTGGTATTTAGTGATGGTCTATTTACATGACATTTCCTAAGGGTTTCTCCAATTATGCTTCCTGATTTTACATTTGTTCGTTTATTTTGCGATTGTAGGCCATTGGTGCACGAATTGTAAATCACACTTTTCACAACTCGTACCACTAACCAGCAAGTGCACTGGGTCGTCCAAGTAATACCTTACGTGAGTAAGGGTCGAATCCCACGGAGATTGTTGGTTTGAAGCAATCTATGGTTATCTTGCAATTCTTAGTCAGGATATAATATCAATAATAATTCTTAGTTTAAATTGTAACAAGTGAAAGGGCACATAAAATAAATACTTGGTATGCAGTAATAGAGAATATGTTGGAGTTTTGGAGATGCTTTGTCTTCTGAATCTCTGCTTTCTCCCTGTCTTCTTCTTCACGCACGCAAGGTTCCTCCTATGGCAAGCTGTATGTTGGTGGATCACCGTTGTCAATGGCTACCATCCGTCCTCTCAGTGAAAAAGGTCCAGGTGCGCTGTCACCGCACGACTAATCATCTGTCGGTTCCCACTCATGCTGGAATAGGATCCATTGATCCTTTTGCGTCTGTCACTACGCCCAGCCCTTGTGAGTTTGAAGCTCGTTACAGTCATTCAATCCTTGAATCCTACTCGGAATACCACAGACAAGGTTTAGACTTTCCGGATTCTCATGAATGCTGCCAATGGATTCTAGCTTATACCACGAAGATTCTGATTAAGGAATCCAAGAGATGTTCATTCAATCAAAGGTAGAACGGAGGTGGTTGTCAGGCACGCGTTCATAGGTTGAGGATGATGATGAGTGTCACGGATCATCACATCCATCATATTGAAGTGCAAATAAACATCTTAGATAGGAGCAAGCGTGTTTGAATAGAAAACAGAAATAGTTGCATTAATTCATCGAAACACAGCAGAGCTCCTCACCCCCAACAATGGAGTTCAGAGACTCATGCCGTCAAAGAGTACAAAGTTTAGATCTAAAAAATGTCATGAGGTGCAAAATAAATCTCTAAAAGTTGTTTAAATACTAAACTAGTAACCTAGGTTTACAGAAAATGAGTAAACTATGATAGATAGTGCAGAAATCCACTTCTGGGACCCACTTGGTGTGTGCTGGGGCTGAGACTTAAGCTTTTCACGTGCCTGGGCTATTTTGGGCATTCAACGCCAGGTTGTAACCTGTTTCTGGCGTTGAACTCCAACTTGTAACTTGTTTCTGGCGCTGGACGACAGACTGCAACATGGAACTGGCGTTGAACGCCAGTTTACGTCGTCTATCCTTGAGCAAAGTATGGACTATTATATATTGCTTGAAATCCCTGGATGTCTACTTTCCAACGCAATTGAGAGCGCGTCATTTGGAGTTCTGTAGCTCCAGAAAATCCAGTTTGAGTGCAGGGAGGTCAGAATCCAACAGCATCAGCAGTTCTTTTTCAGCCTGAATCAGATTTTTGCTCAGCTCCCTCAATTTCAGCCAGAAAATACCTGAAATCACAGAAAAATACACAAACTCATAGTAAAGTCCAAAAATGTGATTTTTAATTAAAAACTAATAAAAATATACTAAAAACCAACTAAATCATACTAAAAACTGAGTAAAAACAATGCCAAAAAGCGTATAAATTATCCGCTCATCACAACACCAAACTTAAATTGTTGCTTGTCCCCAAGCAACTAAAAACAAAGTAGGATAAAAAGAAGAAAATATACAATGAATTCCAAAAACATCTATGAAGATCAGTGTTAATTAGATGAGCGGGGCTATTAGCTTTTTGCTTCTGAACAGTTTTGGCATCTCACTTTATCCTTTGAAGTTCAGAATGATTGGCATTTATAGGAACTGAGAATTTAGATAGTGTTATTGATTCTCCTAGTTCAGTATGTTGATTCTTGAACACAGCTACTTTATGAGTCTTGGCCGTGGCCCTAAGCACTCTGTTTTCCAGTTTTACCACCGGATATATACATGCCACAGACACATAACTGGGTGAACCTTTTCAGATTGTGACTCAGCTTTGCTAGAGTCCCCAATTAGAGGTGTCCAGGGTTCTTAAGCACACTCTTCTTTTGCTTTGGACCTTGACTTTAACCGCTCAGTCTCAAGTTTTCACTTGACACCTTCACGCCACAAGCACATGGTTAGGGACAGCTTGGTTTAGCCGCTTAGGCCAGGATTTTATTCCTTTAGGCCCTCCTATCCACTGATGCTCAAAGCCTTGGGATCCTTTTTATTTATCCTTGCTTTTTGGTTTTAAGGGCTATTGGCTTTTTTTTGCTCTTACCTTTTGGTTTTAAGAGCTTTTGGCTTTTTCTGCTTGCTTTTTCTTTTTTTTTTTTCTATTTTTTTTTGCTATTTTTTTTGCAAGCTTTTGTATTCACTGCTTTTTCTTGCTTCAAGAATCATTTTTATGATTTTTTAGATTATCAAATAACATTTCTCCTTTTTCATCATTCTTTCAAGAGCCAACAATTTTAACATTCATAAACAACAAATTCAAAAGACATATGCACTGTTCAAGCATTCATTCAGAAAACAAAAAAGATTGCCACCACATCAAAATAATTAAACTATTTTAAAATTTGAAATTCATGTACTTCTTTTTCTTTTTCAGAAAACAATTTTCATTTAAGAAAGGTGATGGATTCATAGGACATTCATATCTTTAAGACATAGACACTTAGATACTAGTGATCATATAGTAAAGACACAAACATAATTAAACATGAAACATAGTAAACGAAAAACGGGAAAATAAGAACAAGGAGATTAAGGAATGGGTCCACCTTAATGAGGGTGGCGTCTTCCTCTTCTTGAAGAACCAATGGTGCTCTTGAGCTCCTCTATGTCTCTTCCTTGCCTTTGTTGCTCTTTCCTCATAGCTCTTTGATCTGCAATCAATTGCTCTACCACTGAATTATGGAAAAACAAAAGCAATGCTTTTACCACACCAAACTTAAAAGGTTTGCTCGTCCTCGAGCAAAAGAAGAAAGAAGTGGAGAAGATGGAGGAGATGGAAGTGTGTGAATGGGTGGGTTTGGGAGGGAAAATGGTTTGAATTTAAATGGTGAGGTAGGTGGGGATCCTGTGGGGTCCATAGATGCTGAGTTGATCCTGTGGGGTCCACAGATCCTGAGGTGTCAAGGATTTGCATCCCTGCACCCATTAGGCATGTAAAATGCCTTTGCAGGCAATTCTGGCATTTAAACGCCGAATTGATGCTTGTTCTGGGCGTTTAGCGCCCAGATGCAGCATATTTCTGGCGTTGAACGCCAGTTCCATGCTTGTTTCTGGCGTTCAGCGCCAGCTTTCTTCACTGTGCATTTCTGGCGTCTGAATGCTAGGATGCTGCTTGTTTTTGGCGTTCAACGCCAGAAACATGCTCTGTTCTGGCGTTGAACGCCAGACAGATGCTCCTTACTGGCGTTTAAACGCCAGTAAGATCCTTCTCCAGGGTGTGATTTTTCTTCTGCTGTTTTTGATTTCGTTTTCAATTTTTATATTTATTTTGTGACTCCACATGATCATGAACCTAATAAAACATGAAATAACAATAAAAATAAATTAAAATTAGATAAATAAAAATTGGGTTGCCTCCCAACAAGCGCTTCTTTAATGTCAATAGCTTGACAGTGGGCTCTCATGGAGCCTCACAGATGTTCAGAGCATTGTTGAGACTTCCCAACACCAAACTTAGAGTTTGGTTGTGGCCTCCCAACACCAAACTTAGAGTTTGACTGTGGGGGCTTTGGTTGACTCTGCAGTGAGAGAAGCTTTTCATGCTTCCTCTCCATGGTTACAGAAGGAGAACCTTGTGTCTTATAGTTTGCAATGTCTGCAAACCACAGAGCTTCCTGAATATCAAACAATTGCTCATCCGGAAAGGTTTCAGAGATCTCAGTAGGAGGGAGGGATGCTCCTGCTACTGGTTCTATCCGGGACAGGTGATCAGCTACTTGATTCTCTGTCCCTTTTCTGTCTCTTATTTCTATATCAAACTCTTGCAGAAGCAACACCCATCCTATGAGCCTGGGCTTTGAATCATGCTTTGTGAGTAGATATTTAAGAGCAGCATGGTCAATGTACACAATCACTTTTGATCCTACTAAGTAGGATCTAAACTTGTCAATGGCATAAACCACTGCAAGTAATTCTTTTTCTGTGGTTGTGTAATTTTTCTGGGCATCATTTAAAATACTGCTAGCATAATAAATGACATGCAGAAGCTTGTTATGCCTCTGTCCCAATACTGCACCAATGGTATGGTCACTAGCATCACACATTAGTTCGAATGGTAATGTCCAGTCTGGTGCAGAAATAACTGGTGCTGTGACCAGCTTAGCTTTCAGGGTCTCAAACGCCTGCAGACACTTTGTGTCAAACATAAATGGCGTGTCAGCAGCTAGCAGATTGCTAAGAGGTTTTGCAATTTTTGAAAAATCATTTATAAACCTCCTATAGAATCCTGCATGCCCCAGAAAGCTTCTGATTGCCTTAACATTGGCAGGTGGTGGTAATTTTTCAATTACTTCAACTTTAGCTTGATCCACCTCTATTCCCTTGTTTGAAATTTTATGCCCAAGGACAATCCCTTCAGTCACCATAAAGTGACATTTTTCCCAGTTTAAAACTAGGTTGGTCTCTTGGTATCTTTTCAGAACAAGTGCTAAATGGTTAAGGCAGGAGCTAAATGAGTCTCCAAATACTGAAAAGTCATCCATGAAGACTTCCAGAAACTTCTCTACCATATCAGAGAAGATAGAGAGCATGCACCTCTGAAAGGTTGCAGGTGCATTACACAGACCAAAAGGCATCCTTCTGTAGGCAAACACTCCAGAAGGACATGTGAATGCTGTTTTCTCTTAGTCCTAAGAATCTACTGTAATTTGGTTGTAACCTGAATAGCAATCCAAAAAGCAGTAATATTCATGACATGCTAGTCTCTCTAGCATCTGGTCTATGAATGGTAAAGGAAAATGATCCTTCCTGGTGGCTGTATTGAGCCTTCTGTAGTCAATACACATACGCCACCCTGTAACTGTTTTTGTAGGAACCAGTTCATTCTTTTCATTATGAACCACTGTCATTCCTCCCTTCTTAGGGACAACATGGACAGGGCTCACCCAGGGGCTATCAGAAATAGGATAGATAATCCCAGCCTCTAGTAACTTAGTGACCTCTTTCTGCACCACCTCTTTCATGGTGGGATTTAGCCGCCTCTGTCGTTGAACCACTGGCTTAGCATCATCCTCCAATAGGATCTTGTGCATGCATCTGGCTGGGCTAATGCCCTTAAGATCACTTATGGACCACCCAAGAGCTGTCTTGTGTGTCCTTAGCACCTGAATTAGTGCTTTCTCTTCCTGTGGCCCTAAAGCAGAGCTTATGATTACAGGAAAAGTGTCACCTTCTCCCAGAAATGCATATTTCAGGGATGGTGGTAGTGGTTTGAGCTCGGGTTTAGGAGGTTTCTCCTTTTTCTGAGGAGTTTTCAGAGGTTCTTTTATTTCCTCTGGTTCCTCAAGATCAGGCTGAACATCTTTAAAAATGTCCTCTAGCTCTGATTCGAGACTCTCAGTCATATGGACCTCTTCCACCAGGGAGTCAATAATATCAACGCCCAGGCAGTCGTCTGATGTGTCTGGATGTTGCATAGCTTTGATAACATTCAACTTAAACTCATCCTCATTGACTCTCAGGGTTATCTCCCCTTTTTGGACGTCAATGATGGTTCGTCCAGTTGCTAGGAATGGTCTTCCTAGAATGAGAGTTGCACTCTTGTGCTCCTCCATTTCCAGCACTACAAAGTCAGTAGGGAAGGCAAATGGCCCCACCTTGACAATCATGTCCTCAATTATGCCTGATGGGTATTTAATGGAGCCATCAGCAAGTTGAAGACAGATCCGGGTTGGTTTGACCTCTTCAGTCAAGCCAAGCTTTCTGATAGTGGATGCAGGGATTAGGTTGATGCTTGCCCCAAGATCACATAAAGCTGTCTTGGTGCAATTACCCTCTAATATGTATGGTATCACAAAGCTCCCGGGATCTTTAAGCTTTTCTGGGAAGCTTTTTAGAATGACTGCACTGCATTCTTCAGTGAAGAGAACTCTTTCAGTTTCTCTCCAATCCTTCTTATGACTTAAGATATCTTTTATGAACTTGGCATAAGGGGGTATTTGCTCAAGTGCCTCTGCAAACAGAATCTTTATTTCAAGAGTCCTGAGATAGTCTGCAAAGCGAGCAAATTGCTTATCCTGCTCCTCTTGGCGGAGTTTTTGAGGATAAGGTATCTTGGCTTTGTACTCCTCAACCTTGGTTGCTGCAGGTTTATTTCTTACAGAAGTGGTTGGGAAAGCCTTTTTAGAGGGGTTGTTATCAGCACTTGTGTGTGTCTGATCCCTCACTGGCATTTGAAAGCCAGGGTTGGAAGCTGGAGTGACGTTAGACGCCAACTCCTCATCTGTTCCTGGCGCCTGAACGCCAGAACTGTGCTTCCTTTGGGCGTTCAACGCTAGTTCCTTGCTTGTTTCTGGCATTGAACGCCAGTCCTGAGCATGGTTTGTGCGTTCAGCGCTAGCCTTCCACCCAATTTCTGGCGTTTTAGCGCCAGAATTATTTTTCCCCAGGCTCTTACTGTCCTCAGATGGAATTTGGGTAGTTTGCTCATTTCTTGGCTTCCTGCTGCCTTGAGGTGGGGTATTTAATATTTTCCACTTCTTAATTGAACTGCTTGGCATTCTTCTGTTATTTGTTTTGACAGCTGCTGCTTTGTTTGCTTTAATTGTTCTTCCATATTTATATTAGCCATCCTTGTCTCTTGTAGTCTCTCCTTGAATTCGGCTAACTGTTTTGTTAGAAAATCCAATTGCTGATTGAATTCAGTAGCTTGTTCAGCAGGACTGAGTTCGGTAGTCACTGTTTTAGCCTCTTCTTTCATGGAAGGTTCGCTGCTTAAGTACAGATGCTGATTTCTGGCAACTGTATTAATGATCTCTTGAGCTTCTTCAATTGTCTTCCTCATGTGGATAGATCTACCAGCTGAGTAGTCTAGATACATCTGAGCTCTTTTTGTAAGCCCATAATAGAATATGTCTAGCTGAACCCACTCTGAAAACATTTCAGAGGGGCATTTTCTTAGCATCTCTCTATATCTCTCTCAGGCATCATAAAGAGATTTATTATCTCCTTGTTTAAAGCCTTGGATGTCCAGCCTTAGCTGTGTCATTCGTTTGGGAGGGAAGTATTGATTCAGGAATTTTTCAGACAGCTGCTTCCATGTCTTTATGCTAGCTTTAGGTTGGTTATTTAACCACCTCTTAGCTTGATCTTTTACAGCAAATAGAAATAGTAATAGTCTGTAGACATCCTGATCTATTTACTTATCATGTACTGTGTCAGCAATCTGTAAAAACTGTGCCAGAAACTCTGTAGGTTCTTCCTGAGGAAGACCGGAATACTGGCAATTTTGCTGCACCATGATAATGAGCTGAGGATTCAACTCAAAGCTACTGACTCCGATGGAGGGTATACAGATATTACTCACATATGAAGCAGTAGTGGGGTTAGCATATGACCCCAGAGTTCTTCTGGACTATTCATTTCCACTTATGTCCATGATGAAAAAAGGGAGATGATGCGAATTGTAAATTAATTTTTTTTTTGAATATCGAAAATTAAAAGGAAGATAAAATAAAATAAATGAAAAATTAAATAAAATTCGAAAATTAGAAAACCAAAAAAAATTGAAAACGAAAATAATTAATTATTTGAAAAGATTTGAAAAATTTTGGATATAATTTTCGAAAATTGAGGAGAGAAAAAGTGGTTAGGAAGTTTTGAAAAAGATATGATTTGAAAAATTTTGACCAAGTCAACCCAAGTAATTCGAAATTATGAGAAAAGATAAGATAGAAGATATGATTTGTAAAAGATAAATATGATAGGAAAAAGATGTAATTGAAAATTGAAAAGATATAAAAGATATTTGCAAAAGATAAATTTGTTTTGAAAAAGATATTGTGAAGATTTGAAAAAGATATTTATGAGTTGAAAAGATTTTTAAGAAGGAAAAGATATAAATTTGTTTTGAAAAAGATATAAATTTTTATTTTTATTTTTATTTTTATTTTTTCTAAAAAGGATAAGATTTGAAAAATTTTGAAATTGAAATCTGAATTTTTATAAAAAAAATTCGAAAATATGGCTTAAAAATAGTTAGAAAAGATATTTTTTTGAATTTTGAATTTTATGATGAAAGAGAAAAACACATAAAAGACACAAGACTTAAAATTTTTAGATCTAATGCTCCTTGTTTTCGAAAATTTTGGAGGAAAAATACCAAAGAACACCAAACTTAAGAATTTTAAGATCAAGATACAAAGAAGACTCAAGAACACTTTGAAGATTCACAAGAACACCAAGAACAAAAGAAAGAACACCAAACTTCAAATTTTTAGAAGACCAAAATAATTTTTCGAAAATTATATAAAGATTAACAAGAAAACACCAAACTTAAAGTTTGGCACAAGATTAAATCAAGAAAAATTATTTTTGAAAATTTTTTTTAATAGAACCGGTGCCCAATCATCAAGAACATAAACCAGTGCTCTAACCAATTAAGCTGTAAATGTAACACTTGTTTTGAAGAGGTATATTTTCACTAACTAAAAATAAATTCCTTTTTGAAGACTAATGCTTTGGAAAAACACAAGAAAAACAAGAAAAGACACAGAACAAGAAAAACTAAAAATCAAACAAGACAAATAAACAAGAACAACTTGAAGATCAAAGAACACAACTTCGAAAATTTAAAAGAAAAATATAGAATATGCAATTGACACCAAACTTAGAACAAGACACTAAACTTACGAAAAAAAATTAAAAATTGATAAAGAAAAATAATATTTTTGAAAAATTTTTGAAAAGGAAATAAAGGACTCAGAATTTAATGACTCTATAGCAACAAAAATAAATTATTCCTAATCTAAGCAACAAAATAAACCTTTAGTTGTTCAAACTCAAACAATTTCCGGCAACGGCACCAAAAACTTGGTGCACGAATTGTAAATCACACTTTTCACAACTCGTACCACTAACCAGCAAGTGCACTGGGTCGTCCAAGTAATACCTTACGTGAGTAAGGGTCGAATCCCACGGAGATTGTTAGTTTGAAGCAATCTATGGTTATCTTGCAATTCTTAGTCAGGATATAATATCAATAATAATTCTTAGTTTAAATTGTAAAAAGTGAAAGGGCACATAAAATAAATACTTGGTATGCAGTAATAGAGAATATGTTCGAGTTTTGGAGATATTTTGTCTTCTGAATCTCTGCTTTCTCCCTGTCTTCTTCTTCACGCACGCAAGGTTCCTCCTATGGCAAGCTGTATGTTGGTGGATCACCATTGTCAATGGCTACCATCCGTCCTCTCAGTGAAAAAGGTCCAGGTGCGCTGTCACCGCACGGCTAATCATCTGTCGGTTCCCACTCATGCTGGAATAGGATCCATTGATCCTTTTGCGTCTGTCACTACGCCCAGCCCTTGTGAGTTTGAAGCTCGTCAAAGTCATTCAATCCTTGAATCCTACTCGGAATACCACAGACAAGGTTTAGACTTTCCAGATTCTCATGAATGCTGCCAATGGATTCTAGCTTATACCACGAAGATTCTGATTAAGGAATCCAAGAGATGTTCATTCAATCAAAGGTAGAAAGAAGGTGGTTGTCAGGCACGCGTTCATAGGTTGAGGATGATGATGAGTGTCACGGATCATCACATCTATCATATTGAAGTGCAAATAAACATCTTAGATAGGAGCAAGCGTGTTTGAATAGAAAACAGAAATAGTTGCATTAATTCATCGAAACACAGCAGAGCTCCTCACCCCCAACAATGGAGTTCAGAGACTCATGCCGTCAAAGAGTACAAAGTATAGATCTAAAAAATGTCATGAGGTGCAAAATAAATCTCTAAAAGTTGTTTAAATACTAAACTAGTAACCTAGGTTTACAGAAAATGAGTAAACTATGATAGATAGTGCAGAAATACACTTCTGGGGCCTACTTGGTGTGTGCTGGGACTGAGATTTAAGCTTCTCACGTGCCTGGGCTGTTTTGGGCATTCAACGCCAGGTTGTAACCTGTTTCTGGCGTTGAACTCCAACTTGTAACTTGTTTCTGGCGCTGGACGCCAGACTGCAACATGGAACTGGCGTTGAACGCCAGTTTACGTCATCTATCCTTGAGTAAAGTATGGACTATTATATATTGCTGGAAAGCCCTGGATGTCTACTTTCCAATGCAATTGAGAGCGCGCCATTTGGAGTTCTGTAGCTCCAGAAAATTCACTTTGAGTGCAGGGAGGTCAGAATCCAACAGCATCAGCAGTCCTTTTTCAGCCTGAATCAGATTTTTGCTCAGCTCCCTCAATTTCAGCCAGAAAATAACTGAAATCACAGAAAAACACACAAACTCATAGTAAAGTCCAGAAATGTGATTTTTAATTAAAAACTAATAAAAATATACTAAAAACCAACTAAATCATACTAAAAACTGAGTAAAAACAATGCCAAAAAGCGTATAAATTATCCGCTCATCAGCCATGCCGCTTTTGGATCTTTCGCAGGTTGGAAGTGAAGAGATGGATCTTGGTCACCAGGTTTGGACTCAAGTTTAATTTTTGGTAGTCTTGAACCGCATGGTTGATTTGAACATTAACGGTTTTGTTTTATTTTTTTTTTAAATTTGATACTTAGGTACCGGATCACGATGGCCTTCGAAAAGATGAAATACCAAATGTTGAAATGCAGTTTGAGCAATTGCAAATGGCTCATGAATTCTATCTGACATACGCAAAGAAAGTCGGGTTTGCAACTAAGATACGGATGACAACCTGTGATAAGATCACAAATCAACCCATTAACCAAGCTATCCACTGTAATAGGGATGGGTACCACGGGTCTCGTGTCAAAGCGTCAATGCAGAAGAACAGGATGTCAGCCGCTGGGTGCAAGGAAAGGATATACATGAAGTTTGACAAGGAGATGCAAGACTAGGTTTTCTTCAATGTGGAGTTGAGTCACTCGCACCCATGTTCAGCGAGAAAGGCGGGGCACTACCATGAGTATAGGAAGCTGACCATGCATGCGAAGTGGGTGATCGAGGATAAAGATGAGGCTGGGATTCGACCAAACAAGACTTTCCTAGCTTTGGCAAATGATTCTAGGGGCCCATCTAACCTGAGATACTCAGAAAAGAATTTACGAAACTATATTACAGCCAGGCTCCGAACCAGCAACGTCAATGTGGATGTCAGAGAGATGATGAACTATTTCATGAGAATGAAGGACATCAATCCAAACTTCTTCTACGCGGTGAATTTGGACGATGAGTGTAAATTTCGGAGTGCAGTATGGGTGGATGCAAGGTGTAGGGTGTCATACGAATATTATGGAGATGTTGTGTCACTTGGTAGCACATACAGCACAAACAAGTATGGAGTAGTTACATTGGTGTTATTTTTCTTTTTTTTTTCCGTTGTTCGGCCGTGACTGATATTTGTTTTTTGTTGCTGTTTTTGAGTGTAGGCATGGATTATCGTTTGCGTCGTTCGTCGGTGTCAACCACCATGGTAAGTCGACCATCCTTGGTTGTGCTCTTCTTGGAAATGAGGAAATCCCAAGTTATGAATGGGTTTTCAGCCAATGGGTGAAGTGCATGGGAACTGCTCCACAGCAGATCATTACTGATCAATGCAAATCTATTTTTCGTGCAATAAAAAAATGTGTTACCCGATACACGCCACCGGTGGTGCATCTGGCACATTATAAAGAAGTTATCGCACAAACTTGGAGGTTATCACCGGTACAGAGATATGTATGATGACTTCAATGATATTGTGTGGAACTCTCGGACCGAGAAGTCATTCGAGGATAACTGGTCTGAATTCATAGACGAGCACAACTTACATAACAACACATGGCTATCAGGTATGTTAGTGTACAATTACTTTTTGCTCATTAATTGAAATATTTTTGGTAGGTGGCTTTATATGATTTAATAAGAAGTTTCTTTTTCTTTTTGTAAACATCTTTGATGATCGACGCATGTGGGTCCCAATATACTTCAATGGTGAATTTTCGGCTGCCATGAAGAGCACGTAAAGGAGTGAGAGCATGCACTCATTCTACGAAAATTTCTTACACAGTCGGACTAGCTTGGTCCAATTTGTTCACGAATATGACAATGTACTTGGAATTAAGGAGCAAAGGGAATTGGAGGATGATGCAGCAGACTCGAGGGGGGTTATCCCTTGTGCAACGAGCTCACCAATGGAGAGACACTTTCAGCAGGAGTACACTACCAGCATATTCAGGGATGTTCAAATTGAGTTTGTCAAGAAGGCTAATTGCAGGGTCTCTGTTGTTGCTGAACAGGGGCCATTGGTATGCATGAAGGTGGAAGAGGAAAAACTAGTGAATGATACTATTCTTTGTGTTCCATACGACGTCCACTTTAATCGATCCACACAGGAGGTTCGTTGTGAGTGCAATCTATTTGAGAGTTCAGGCGTGTTATGCTGTCATTGTCTTGAAGTTTTCCATTCTTACAAGGTGTATAAAGTACCTAATCGATATGTTCTCCCTCGTTGGAGCAAGAACATAAAGTGCAAGCATACTTATGTCAAGAGTAGTCACAACGTCAGTCGGTCGGATGAGAGTCATGTTGCATTCAAGGAACTATGTGCACACTTCTACAACATTGCTCAGGATTTTGTAAATGACGACGAAGAAACAGCCTTGCTTCATGTTGCTCTGGAAGAAACAAGAGCTAAGCTGACTGCTTACCGTGCCAAGAAGAGGTCCGAGAGTGTGGTGGACTCCCACAACAATATTGGCTCACAAAGTTCGAATGTTGTCGGTGTGATGGACATCCAAGCCCCATCGAAGGTCAACACAAAGGGCCGGCCAAAGAGTAAGAGGCTCGGCGCTGCCCTGGAGAAGTCATTTAAAAAATCTGCTCGGAGTAAAAACAAGCATGTCCCCCCGGTACATGTGTGTATCAACCTCGACCCAGCATCTTTATTTGGTATAGTACTATGGAAGAAGTTAACTGTTGACCTTTTGTTTTGTTCACCAAGTGGTTTGTCCGGAGTCAACTCAAGATGTAAGATTCGGTGTTGTTATAAGCCAGGCTGATCCCGAACAAGTTGGTGACTTCATGTCATTGTTAAGCTCATTTAGCAAAAGTTAAGATTTGTTAGATATTGCATTCATTTTTTTATCAAGATTAGTGGAAGAAGCTGGTTTCATGGGGTAAACATATAAGGTTTACATTTCTATGCAGTTGATCAAAGAATAAGATTGAATAATTTACAAGAAGCATGTTAATGTCACCCGAGTGAACCCTTTTGTGTTATTTTATTCCAATGAATTGAATGCATAACGAGTATACATGATGGTTATTCTTTTACATGGGAGTAAGGTTATTCACCCTAAGCATGGATGGGTATCCGTGGGTATTTCTGTGTGCAGCGATTGGTTGTTTTGTTTAATTTTGACCAAGTTACACTAGATGTTCATTACAGTATAGTATAGGATGTTTAGTTTAATTGTATTTGTGGATGGTCATTGATCGCCTATTTCAATATGCGCACACATGCCTACTTTACTAAACAACTTTGATAACCACAAGAATCTAAGCTGCTAAAAAAAATATAGACCCTTTTATGGTAACATAACCAATAAATTCTTCTACTGTACAACAACAGAATTCCTCCTAACGTCATTCTAATGTGACATAAATAAATCCCTAGGCATATCAGCATGTCATTCTAATGTGACATAACTAAATCGCTAAGCATATCAGCACCAAGTTACATAATTATAGTATGGCAGATGTACGTGAGCGGATGTTCATTTTCACTCTACGCATGGATGGTTATCTGTGGGTATTTGTGTATGTAACGATTTGTTATGTAAAATTTTCACCAAGTTACACTGGATGTTCATTATAGTACATTATATGATTTTTAGTCCATATGTTATTAATTACAAGAACCCTTTTTCCATTTGTTAGAACAAACCACTTTACTATTTTTATTTCTTTTAGACTTGATGCATAACGAGTATATTTGATTGTTATTCTGTAATTTAAGAGATAGTTTAATAAAGTTGTACCTGATTTCTACATGCTTTATTGTATAGTTTTTCGGTACAAAGCTGTTCGTTATAGACACTGTTTTCACGTTTTTGTAATGAACTAAAGTGGATGTTCATTTTTGTAAGTGACTAGATGTTTGTTTTCACTCTAAGCATGGATGGTTAGCCGTTAGTATTCGTGTGTGTAGCACTTGGTTGTTATGTTTTAATTTTTACCAAGTTACACTGGATGTTCATTATAGAAAGATATAAGATGTTTAGTTTAGCTATATTGGTGGATGGTTATTAGTCATCTATTTCAATATGCACAAATATGGAAACTTTACCAAACAACTTTGATAAATCCAGGATTCTAACCTGTAAAAAAACATAGATATTTTAAGGTAACATAACCAATAAATCATTGTACTGTAGAAAAACAAAATACGTCCTGGAATCAAGTCTTTCTAATGTGACATAAACAAATCCCTAACCATGATGGCAGTAAGTAAACTAATTATAATCTGGTAGTTCAATTCATTTTAGCTAATCCTAAGTAAGCAACTTCTTCCTCCCTTTGCGCGTTGCCCCCTTCGGTAATCCTTCCGCACGTTCAATCAAATGACCTTGTGCTAGGTGCAGTGTATGGTGAACTAACTTCCTTCTTCTTGTTCCGTGGTGCATTGCACCGAACAGGTTTAACATTGTCATTCAATAATGAAATAAGCTGGTGAACCAATGCATTGTGTGGGCCACAAATTATGTCTAGCATCAACTCCATCCTGTATGATTTGAGTGAATCCTGTGAGTAGATTTATCAGGCGATTTAGTGTTAAGAATTGTTACAGTGATATTTTTACATCACGAATAATGAGAAGTGCGAAAATGTTTATTTAACAAACCTCGTCCCATTCGTAAAGTTCATGATCTTCTGTCCAACTTTCCATGAACTTAATAACGCACATGCCACAGTCAAAGCTACAAGAAAATGTATTACTTTTGCAATTAGGATGACAAAAACTTTTAACATGCTACGTCCAATTATTGAAAGAAACCTGAAAAAGCCTCAAATTTGGGTTATAATTTCATCTCACTTGTTCGATTGCTTTGGAACCCTTGCGTAGGAATGAGCTGGGCCGTACGTAGTCTGAACGAATGCAGGAATAGCAATGCTTGCCATATTGATGAGCGGATAATTTATACGCTTTTTGGCATTGTTTTTAGTATATTTTTAGTATAATTTAGTAAGTTTTTATTATGTTTTTATTAGTTTTTATTTAAAAATCACTTTTCTGGACTTTACTATGAGTTTGTGTGTTTTTCTGTGATTTTAGGTATTTTCTGGCTGAAATTGAGGGACCTGAGCAAAAATCTGATTCAGAGGCTGAAAAAGGACTGCAGATGTTGTTGGATTCTGACCTCCCTGCACTCGAAGTGGATTTTCTATAGCTACAAAAGCCCAATTGGCGCACTCTCAATTGTGTTGGAAAGTAGACATCCTGGGCTTTCCAGCAATATATAATAGTTCATACTTTCCCCAAGATTTGATGGCCCAAACAGGCGTTCCAAATCAGCTCAAGAATTCTGGCGTTTAACGCCAGAACTGGCACAAAAGCTAGAGTTAAACGTCCAAACTGGCACAAAAGCTGGCGTTTAACTCCAAGAAAAGTCTCTACATGTGAAAGCTTCAATGCTCAGCCCAAGCACACACCAAGTGGGCCCGGAAGAAGATTTCTGCATTAATTACCTATTTCTGTAACCCTAGACTACTAGTTTTCTATAAATAGGACCTTTTGCTGTTGTATTTTCATCTTTTGATCATCTTGGAATCATGTTTTGATGATTGAACCCTCTTTGGGAGGCTGGCCATTCGGCCATGCCTAGACCTTTTGTTCTTATGTATTTTCAACGGTGGAGTTTCTACACACCATAGATTAAGGTGTGGAGCTCTGCTGTTCTTCATGAATTAATACAAGTACTATTGTTTTTCTATTCAACTCAAGTCTATTTCTTCTCCAAGATATTCATTCGCACTCAAGAACATGATGAATGTGATGATTATGTGACACTCATCACCATTTTCACCTATAAACGCGTGACTGACAACCACTTCCGTTCTACATGCAAACAAGCTTGAATGTGTATCTCTTGGGTTTCTAATTTAAGATTGGAACCTTCGTGGTATAGGCTAGAATTATTGGCGGCCATTCCTGAGATCCGGAACGTCTAAACCTTGTCTGTGGTATTCTGAGTAGGATCTGAGAAGGGATGACTGTGACGAGCTTCAAAATCGCGATTGTTGGGCGTGTGACAGACGCAAAAGGATCAATGGATCCTATTCTAACTTGATCGAGAACCGACAGATGATTAGCCGTGCGGTGACAGCGTGCGTAGAACATTTTCACTGAGAGGACGAGAAGTAGCCATTGACAACAGTGATGCCCAACATAAAGCTTGCCATGGAAAGGAGTATGAATGATTGGAAGAAGGCAATAGGAAAGCAGAGGTTCAAGAGGAACAAAGCATCTTCATACGCTTATCTGAAATTCCTACCAATGAATTACATAAGTATCTCTATCTTTATCTTATTTTATGTTTTATTCATCTTTTAATTACCCATTCTCCATAACCAATTGAATCTGCTTGACTGAGATTTACAAGATGACCATAGCTTGCTTCAAGCCGACAATCTCCGTGGGATCGACCCTTACTCACGTAAGGTATTACTTGGATGACCCAGTGCACTTGCTGGTTCGTTGTGCGGAATTGTGACAAAGTGTGATTCACGTTTGAGAGCTCCAAGTCCTTTGGCGCCATTGTTGATGATCACAATTTCGTGCACCACATATCCTCACACAGTCTCCCCTGGAAATCATGGAACAAACATAGTGGAACAACATGCTATTAAATTAGATAATATAGCTGTATATTGAATAAAAGAAGTATAGTATCTAACCACATATGCATCGAGTTTATCACGTTTGTCATCTTCTAGTGCAGAATGTAAACTGTCGAGTATAACTATGCGCTTCGCATTCACCTCAAATGCATATACCCACCAATGGCCCCTCCAACAATAAGGAAATAACCACTGCAGCAAACAGTATATATGAATGATATGACAACCTATTTCCAACAGCATAGTATGGTAAAGTCAATCAACGTAATAACATGGGAAAACCCAATACCAAAATATGCAAATAAAAACACCCATAAGAAAAATTGGTCACAATGACCCCCCGTTCCAGATTTAACCATGTATTTTTTATTAGTTGAATCAAAAGCCCGGGTTAGGTCACGTATACAAATCTTGGTAAAATAATAAACAACCCGCATAAACCAATACCGGGTTCAAGGAGGATATAAACAGTTCAAAATAAAACAGCAACTCACCCAGTTTCTCTTTGCTGCTACTGCCTTGTCAAAGAACCTAGTATCCTCACCAAAGCTTGGACTAAGACCAGCATAAAAATTGGTCTCACACCATCAATAAATGAAGCAAGACTATCATTTTGTGTCACTGATTCCTGCAAACCCACACACATAGTAAGAATCCCGACAAAATCTTTTCCAAATTGTAATGAGAAGAATGTAATTACCAATATGCCTGGACACACGCAATAGAAATCTCGCTTGAATCTAGATGACTCGGTGTCGTTTAAAGAGTAGCACATCCATTGAATTACCTACACAATTTATTTAGCTAGTGTAAGCTAAACCCCGATATAAAGATAGTGAATAAAAACATTAAGTTCATATACTTACGCAGTTGTTGACCCAACTGCAGGGTTTCAAGGTCCAAAAGTCATTCTTTTGTAATACCCATGTAGTCCCGCCCTTCATACTTAGCTAAATCTTGATCTTCGTCCAAGAACGAGCTAACTATCCATGTTCTGATTTGTTCCTCCTTAGTCTCCCCCAACTTTATATTTCTTAGGGTTGGATGAATTGAATGTATCGGGGAAGGGGTTGGAGTCTTTTCAAATTGAGTTAAACCGAGTGAAAAGCTCTGTCTCTCTGGACTCGGTGTATGGTAGCTTGATTTATTTGGCAACACCGTTTGCAAGGGCTGCATGATGATGGCATTTATTTTGCGCCCCTGTTCAACATTATTGAGTACTTGCTCAAATTCTGGAAACTGAACGATTGAGATGTCGAATTCGCTGAAAACGAATGCGACATGAAGTTAGCTAAAATAACAAGTTATGCCTAGCTAGACGGGTAATCACATGGCATGGGTATGAAAAATAAAGAAGATAAACATACAACAAGGTAATCCAAGAACCACTAACCGGTCAAAATCATAGTCACTGAGCTGTACAAGTGCTACTGGTGGTGTGTGTGGAGATCCACTTTTGAGGTCAGTGTTTTCTTCTTGAGGACTATTAAGATTGCCCTTGACCACGGGATCTGCTTATTTTACATCATGTGGCGGAGGCTACTGTTGGAATAACCGTATCCTTCTAGTAAGCGGCACGTCGTCATCATCATCAGAATCTGGGACTACCAATGGTGCAGCATTGCTTCCTGGTAAATTTTCTCTTGGAATTGCTTTTTAGTTGCCGCGTCTAGATCGGCTTTTGCGGACAGGTAACTTTCTCCTCGTACCAGTCTTGGATTCCTGTGGTGTAAATTCATGCATATCATCATTTGCATCAAAAATACTAAAACTCTTCATCATAGATATTGTCATTTGAATGAAAAAATAAACATGCATGATAATAACGCAATTAATTCTAATTAACCAAAAGAGTTAACAACTACATGCACATCACAGCATGTTGCACACAAGCCAATGAAGGAATATACAAAGATTAAGAAAGATGCATGAAAATACTAACAAAAATGAATCACAAATTAGCAATCCAGTTCAAAGCATAAACCCACTACAAAAAATTTTGGTTAAAACGGCAATTTTTTTGGGTATTTACGGCGGTTTGAACCGCCATTATTACCAAGAATGGCGATTTCAGAAAGCGACGTAATTCTGGGCGCCATTCTGGTTATTACGGTGGTTTTCAAAAAACCGCCACAATTTCCTGGGTTAAAACGGCGGTTTTTGAATAGGTTAAACCGGCAGTTTGAACCGCCGTTATTTCCAAATAAAACGGCGGTTTTTTTGTTGGTTAAAATGGTGGTTCAAACCGCCGTTATTTCCATTGTAAAAATGGCGTTTTCAATTGGTTAAAACGGCGTTTTTGAACCGCCATTTTTACCCTAACAAAGTGACGTTTTTGTTGGTTAAAACGGCATTTTTGAACCGCCGTTTTTACCCTAACAATGATATTTTTATTTGTTAAAATGGCATTTGAAACCGCAGTTTTTACCGGATTAAAATGGTGTTTTATGTTGTTTAAAATGGCAGTTACAAACCGCCCTTTTTACCAGATAAAAGTGACATTTTTTTATCTTTTAAAAATGCAGTTTATACTATTATTTTTATCGTGCTAAACAAATTTTTTTTCTTAAAATTCCACAATAACAAAATCATAATCCATAGACAAAATATTATATATCTCAAAATATTAAGCAGAATATATGATTTTTTAATATTGCAAATCAAATGCTATACAAAATATCAAACTAAGAAATATTGTTAATTCTATTACATTGGGAGTTTTCCTAAAGATTCTCAAAAATTTTGCTTAAGGCCCTTCCAACATTTTCATTGTTCATGTCCCTGTGAATAAATATTACCTACAAAAAATATTAAACGTTAGAAATAAATAGTTATTCAAAATCAAATATTCGTAAAATTGACATTTGTCAACTAAATCATCTAACACTACTACAAGTCTACAATGATTTTTATGGGTTTATTAATTTAGTATCTGTATTTAGTATTTATTTATATTTTTATAACCACAAAGCCATGATAATATTGATTAAGTGAAAAAAAAAATTTAATTTTTAGTTAGCCAATATTAAGATTAGATATATATCCTTTGTTTTTGAATCTCCAAACTTGAAAAGGCCTATTTGAATTTCTTGGTTATATATGACAAACAGCCCATTATTCGAGACTTTATTATATTAAGACTAGATATATACTTAATACAACAATTTTACAAAGGATAGATGTAAAACGATTAATGCATGAGAGGCAGGATTAGAAGAACAATGCGATAATTATTATTATTTTGCACTAACCTGATTTTTGGCATACCAAGGATACCATGGTATTTTAGTTGCCACCTTAAGCTGTGCAAATGCATATCTAGTTGCCGTAATCGGAACCATTGAATCTATGTCTCCACTATCAAACATAACATATATATTTATGATTAATTTTTGCCTTTTTAATTAATTCATGAAATTAAAGTATATGCAAAGCAAAATCCAACTAACTAACTAACAAACCTGAACACCCAAACTCTTATTCCGTTGCCATCAACTGTCTATACATTGGTAGCACTGATACATCTGTATCATTCCAGTTTTGATTCAAAAGCTCAATGCACAAAACGATCCAGAAAACAATTCAATTAACTTGATAATTATATCAATTCTTTAATTAACAATTTAAATTAAGAGGTGACCTGCAAGCAGTCCACTTATAAGGAATTCCAGTAGTGTTAGCATGAAGTGCTTTCTGAACATCTAGTCTATTGTAGTATATCTCTGCATACTTTTCCATACATGGATCATACCCAGACAATGGCCTAACTGCCTGATAACAAAATACTTTTTTAAGCAGTTTCATCCTCATATATTCTAAGCAGCATCAACAAGGAAGTAAGACTACCAGCTTCAACAATACTTTTTTGAAAGAGGATGTAAAGTTTCAACTATAACTCAGCCAACTTGTACCTTGTTCAAAGAGGGTGGCAACAGATGCCTTCTGATCATTCCTGGTGTCTTTGGGTTGGAAATGTCTACTTTGAGACAAGGAAGTATCCATGGCAGGTAGTTGGCAACATACCTAGTCAACTTCAAAGATTAATTGCAATAATTGGCTTCTTAATATTATTATTTCTTCTTCAAGTTTCTTTATGTTCCCTTGATATTAATAAAAATATTAAATTTTAACATAATGTAAACATAATGTATAGTTGAATATCATTTGAGGCATTTTTTCATAATGTAAACATAATTGTATCCCAGCGAATAAGCTCTTGCTGTTTAAAGATTAGAGAGAAGCAACATAATGGGATGGATGTGCAAGATTTGATTTGATCCAAAAATTGAACAAAGAACAGAAGCCAGAGATAGGGAGAGATGAGTTTACCAAAATGGCCCGACTCCATAAATGGTTCTGCCTCATCAGTTGCACCACCTTGCTGCTATTCCTGAAGTTTCGAAAGAACAGTGTTACGAAGACAAGCTATAGGTGTACCGTTGATGAGCGGATATTTTATACGCTTTTTGGGGTTAATTTCATAGAGTTTTTAGTATATTCTAGTTAGTTTTTAGTTTATTTCCATTAGTTTTTAGGAAAAATTTATATTTCTGGACTTTACTATGAGTTGTGTGTTTTTCTGTAATTTCAGGTATTTTTCTGGCTGAAATTGAGGGAGCTGAGCAAAAATCTGATTCAGGCTGAAAAAGGACTGCTGATGCTGTTGGATTCTGACCTCCCTGCACTCAAAGTGGATTTTCTGGAGCTACAGAACTTAAAATGGCGCGCTTCTAATTGCGTTAGAAAGTAGACATCTAGGGCTTTCCAGCAATATATAATAGTCCATACTTTGCTCAAGGATAGATGACGTAAACTGGCGTTCAACGTCAGTTCTCTGCCCAATTCCGGTGTCCAGCGCCAGAAAAGGATTAAAAGTTGGAGTTCAACGCTAGAAATGGATCCAAACCTGGCGTTGAACGCCCAAAATAGCCTTATGCACATGAATTGTTTAAGTCTCAGCCCCAGCACACACCAAGTGGGCCCCAGAAGTGGATCTCTGCACCACCCATCATAGTTTACTCATTTTTTGTAAACCTAGGCTACTAGTTTAGTATTTAAACAACTTTTAGAGACTTATTTTGTATCTCATGACATTTTAGATCTGAACTTTGTACTCTTTGACGGCATGAGTCTCTAAACTCCATTGTTGGGGGTGAGTCTGCTGTGTCTCGATGAATTAATGCAAATTTCTGTTTTCTATTCAAACATGCGTGTTCCTACCTAAGATATCCATTTGCGCCTAACTATGGAGAAGGTGATGATCAGTGCACTCATCACCTTCCTCAATCCATGAACATGTGTCTGACAATCACTTCCGTTCTACATCAGATTGAATGAATATCTCTTAGATTCCTTAATCAGAATCTCCGTGGTATAAGCTAGATTGATGGCGGCATTCATGAGAATCCGGAAAGTCTAAACCTTGTCTGTGGTATTCCGAGTAGGATTCTGGGATTGGATGGCTGTGACGAACTTCAAACTCGCGAGTGCTGGGCATAGTGACAGACGCAAAAGGATAGTAAATTCTATTCCGGTACGACTGAGGACCTGCAGATGATTAGCCGTGCGGTGACAGCGCACCTGGACCCTTTTCACTGGAAGGATGGATGGTAGCCATTGACAACGGTGATCCACCTACACACAGCTTGCCATAGGAGGACGTGCGTGCGTGAATCAGAAGACAGAGGAAAGCAGAGATTCAGACGACAAAGCATCTCCAAAACTCCAACATATTCTCCATTACTGCAAAACAAGTAACCTTTAATCCATGCTCTCTTATTTATTCGAAATTCATCTGATAAGTATAATTGACTTCCTGACTAAGAATTGCAAGATAACCATAGATTACTTCAAACCAACAATCCCTGTGGGATTCGACCCTTACTCACGTAAGGTATTTGGTGCACGAAATTGTGATGTCCAGGCTCGAACAATCCCTGGTAATGGCTCCAAAGCTTGGTGCTTTGATCTTAATTCATAATTGTCACAACTTCGATACAACTAACCAGCAAGTGCACTGGGTCGTCCAAGTAATACCTTACGTGAGTAAGGGTCGAATCCCACGGAGATTGTTGGTATGAAGCAAGCTATGGTCACCTTGTAAATCTCAGTCAGGCAGATATAAAGTGATAATGGTGTTTTCGAATATTATATAATAAAATAGGGATAGAGATACTTATGTAAATCATTGGTAGGAATTTCAGATAAGCGAATGGAGATGCTTTTACGTTCCTCTGAACCTCTGCTTTCCTGCTATCTTCATCCAATCAGTCTTACTCCTTTCCATGGCTGGCTTTATGCAAGGGCATCACCGTTGTCAGTGGCTACATCCCCTCCTCTCAATGAATAATATGCTCACGCACCCTGTCACGGCACGGCTATTCATCTGTCGGTTCCCGATCATGCTGGAATAGGATTCACCCTCCTTTTGCGTCTGTCACTAACGCCCAACAATCGCGAGTTTGAAGCTCGTCACAGTCATTCAATCATTGAATCCTACTCGGAATACCACAAACAAGGTTTAGACTTTCCGGATTCTCTTGAATGCCGCCATCATTCTAGCTTACGCCACGAAGATTCTGGTTAGGAGATCTAAGAGATACTCATTCTAGCTTAATTCATGTAGAACAGAAGTGTTTGTCAGGCACGCGTTCATAAGGGGGAAGGATGATGAGCGTCACACATAATCATCACCTTCATCACGTTCTTGGGTGCGAATGGATATCTTAGAAGCGAAATAAGAAGAATTGAATAGAAAACAGTAGTACTTTGCATTAATCTTTGAGGAACAGCAGAGCTCCACACCTTAATCTATGGAGTGTAGAAACTCTACCGTTGAAAATACATAAGTGAAAGGTCCAGGCATGGCCGAGATGGCCAGCCCCCAAAACGTGATCTCAGGATCAAAATACAATCCAGGATCCAAAGATGGTCAAAAAGACTAGTAAAAGGTCCTATTTATAATAAACTAGCTACTAGGGTTTACATGAGTAAGTAATTGATGCATAAATCCACTTCCTGGGCCCACTTGGTGTGTGTTTGGGCTGAGCCTGAGTGTTGCACGTGCAGAGGCCATTTGTGGAGTTGAACGCCAGTTTCTGTGCCAGTTTGGGCGTTCAACTCTGGTTTTGGATCCTTTTCTGGCGCTGGACGCCAGATTTGGGCAGAAGGCTGGCGTTGAACGCCAGTTTACGTCGTCAATTCTTGGCCAAAGTATGGACTATTATATATTTCTGGAAAGCCCTGGATGTCTACTTTCCAACGCAATTGGAAGCGCGCCATTTCGAGTTCTGTAGCTCCAGAAAATCCACTTTGAGTGCAGGGAGGTCAGAATCCAACAGCATCAGCAGTCCTTTTTCAACCTCTGAATCTGATTTCTGCTCAAGTCCCTCAATTTCAGCCAGAAAATACCTGAAATCACAGAAAAACACACAAACTCATAGTAAAGTCCAGAAATGTGAATTTAACATAAAAACTAATGAAAACATCCCTAAAAGTGACTAGATCCTACTAAAAACATACTAAAAATAATGCCAAAAAGCGTATAAATTATCCGCTCATCACAACACCAAACTTAAATTGTTGCTTGTCCCCAAGCAACTGAAAATCAAATAGGATAAAAAGAAGAGAATATACTATAAATTCCAAACTATCAATGAAACATAGCTCCAATCATATGAGCGGGACTTATAGCTTTTTGCCTCTTGAATAGTTTTGGCATCTCACTTTATCCATTGAGGTTCAGAATGATTGGCATCTATAGGAACTTCAGATTTCGAATAGTGTTATTGACTCTCCTAGTTCAGTATGATGATTCTTGAACACAGCTTCTTTATGAGTCTTGGCCGTGGCCTTAAGCACTTTGTTTTCCAGTATTACCACCGGATACATAAATGCCACAGACACATAATTGGGTGAACCTTTTCAGATTGTGACTCAGCTTTGCTAAAGTCCCCAATTAGAGGTGTCCAGGGTTCTTAAGCACACTCTTTTTTTGCTTTGGATCTTGACTTTAACCGCTCAGTCTCAAGTTTTCACTTGACACCTACACGCCACAAGCACATGGTTAGGGACAGCTTGGTTTAGCCGCTTAGACCAGGATTTTATTCCTTTAGGCCCTCCTATCCACTGATGCTCAAAGCCTTGGGATCCTTTTTATTTGCCCTTGCCTTTTGGTTTTAAGGGTTATTGGCTTTTTCTGCTTGCTTTTTCTTTTTCTTTCTATTTTTTTTATTCTTTTTTTTTCGCCCTTTTTTTTTTCTGCAAGCTTTGTTCTTTGCTGCTTTTTCTTGCTTCAAGAATCATTTTTATGATTTTTCAGATTATCGAATAACATGTCTCCTAGTCATCATTCTTTCAAGAGCCAACATATTTAACATTCTTAAACAACAACTTCAAAAGACATATGCACTGTTCAAGCATACATTCAGAAAACAAGAAGCATTGTCACCACATCAATATAATTAAGCTAAGTTCAAGGATAAATTCGAAACTCATATACTTCTTGTTCTTTTGAATTAAAACATTTTTCTTTTAAGAGAGGTGATGGATTCATAGGACATTTATAACTTTAAGACAAAGTTACTAACTACTAATGATCATGTAATGAAGACACAAACATAGATAAGCACATAACATAGAAAACGAAAAACAGAAGAAATAAGAACAAGGAATGAATCCACCTTAGTGATGGTGGCGTTTCCTTCTTGAGGAACCAATGATGTCCTTGAGCTCTTCTATGTCTCTTCCTTGTCTTTGTTGCTCCTCCCTCATTGCTTTCTGATCTTCTCTTATTTCATGAAGCATGATGGAGTGCTCTTGATGTTCCACCCTTAGTTGTCCCATATTGGAACTCAATTCTTCTAGGGAGGTGTTGATTTGCTCCCAATAGTTTTGTGGAGGAAAGTGCATTTGAGGCATCTCAGGGATCTCATGAAAATGAGCTTCTTGCGCCTCTTGAGCTCCATGACTGGGCTCTCTTGCTTGCTCCATCTTTTTCTTAGTGATGGGCTTCTCTTCCTTAATAGGAATGTCTCCTTCTATGAAAGCTCCAGCTGAGTAACATAGATGGCAAATGAGGTGAGGGAAGGCTAACCTTGCCATAGTGGAGGACTTGTCAGCCACCTTGTAGAGTTCTTGAGATATAATCTCATGAACTTCCACCTCTTCTCCAATCATGATGCTATGGATCATGATGGCCCGGTCTATAGTAACTTCAGACCGGTTGCTAGTGGGAATGATTGAGCATTGAATGAACTCCAACCATCCTCTAGCTATAGGCTTGAGGTCCAATCTTCTTAGTTGAACCGGCTTGCCTTTGGAGTCAACCTTCCATTGAGCTCCTTCTACACATATGTCCATAAGGACTTGGTCCAACCTTTGATCAAAGTTGACTCTCCTTGTGTAGGGGCGTGCGTTCTCTTCCATGTATGGCAAGTTGAACGCCAACCTCACATTTTCCGGACTAAAATCTAAGTATTTCCCCCGAACCATTGTAACATAGTTCTTTGGATCCGGGTTCTTACTTTGATCATGGTTCTTGGTGATCCATGCATTGGCATAGAACTCTTGAACCATTAGGATGCCGACTTGTTGGATGGGATTTGTTATAACTTCCCAACCTCTTCTTTGAATTTCATGTCGGATCTCCGGATACTCATTTCTTTTGAGTTTAAAAGGGACCTCAGGGATCACCTTCTTCTTGGCCACAACATCATAGAAGTGGTCTTGATGGGCTTTGGAGGTGAACCTTTCCATCTCCCATGACTCGGATGTGGAAGCTTTTATCTTCCCTTTCCCTCTTCTAGAGGATTCTCTGGTCTTAGGTGCCATCAATGGTAATGGAAAAACAAAAAAGCTATGCTTTTACCACACCAAACTTAGAATATTGCTCGCCCTCGAGCAATAAACAAAAGAATAGAAGAAGAAGAAGAAGAAATATGGAGAGGGAGAGGGAGATGTGGTTTCGGCCAAGGAGAGTGTAGAGGGGTGTGTTGTGTGAATTTGATGAAGAATGGAGGGCTTTATATAGGGAAGGGAAGGGGGGAAAGGTTTCGGCCATATGGGTGGGTTTGGGTGGGAAATTGGTTTTGAATTTTGAAGGTAGGTGGAGTTTATGAGGTAGGTTTATTGGGAAGAGTGGGTGGATGTGAGTGGTGAAGGTTTAATGGGGAAGAGAGATTGAGGTGATTGGTGAAGGGCTTTTAGGGAAGCGTGTTTATGGGGTTGTGTGAGAGAGAGTGGTGAGAAGAAGTGAGTGGAGGTAGGTGGGGATCCTGTGGGGTCTACAGATCCTGAGTGGATCCTGTGGGGTCCACAGATCCTGAGTGGATCCTGTGGGGTCCACAGATCCTGAGTGGATCCTGTGGGGTCCACAGATCCTGAGGTGTTCAAGGATTTACATCCCTGCACCCATTAGGCATGTAAAAATGCCTTTGTTCCCAACTCTGGGCGTTCAGCGCCAGTTTGGTGGCCATTTTGGGCGTTCAACGCCCATTTGTGTGCCATTTCTGGCGTTGAACGCTAGAACCATGCCTGTTCTGGCGTTCAGCGCCCAGAAGCTGCCCATTTTGGGCGTTCAGCGCCAGAACCATGCTCTGTTCTGGCGCTGAACGCCAGACAGATGCTCCTCCAGGGTGTGATTTTTCTTCTGCTGTTTTTGATTCCATTTTCAATTTTTATATTTATTTTGTGACTCCACATGATCATGAACCTAAGAAAACATGAAAAAGAATAAAAATAAGAGTTAGATAAACATTGGGTTGCCTCCCAACAAGCGCTTCTTTAATGTCAATAGCTTGACAGTGGGCTCTCATGGAGCCTCACAGATGTGCAGAGCTTTGTTGAGACTCTCCAACACCAAACTTAGAGTTTGGATATGGGAGTTCAACACCAAACTTAGAGTTTGGTTGTGGCCTCCCAACACCAAACTTAGAGTTTGACTGTGGGGGCTCTGGTTGACTCTGCTTTGAGAGAAGCTTTTCAAGCTTCCTCTCCATGGTTGCAGAGGGAGATCCTTGAGTTTTGAATACAAGGGAGTTCTCATTCCATTGAAGAACTATTTTACCTCTGTCAACATCAATCACAGCTCTTGCTGTGGCCAGGAAAGGTCTTCCTAGGATGATGGATTCATCCTCTTCCTTTCCAGTATCCAGGACTATGAAATCAGTAGGTATGTAAAGGCCCTCAACCTTTACTAATACATCTTCTACTTGTCCATAAGCCTGTCTTCTTGAGCTGTCTGCCATCTCTAGTGAGATTTTAGCAGTTTGCACCCCATAGATTCCCAGTTTCTCTATTACAGAGAGGGGCATGAGGTTTATTCCTGAACCAAGGTCACACAGAGCCTTAAAGATCATGGTGCCTATGGTACAGGGTATTATGAACTTTCCAGGATCCTGTCTCTTCTGAGGCGATGTCAGTTGATCCAGATCACTTAGTTCATTGATGAACAAGGGAGGTTCAACTTCCCAAGCATCAATGCCAAACAATTTGGCGTTCAGCTTCATGATTGCACCAAGAAACTTGGCAGTTTGCTCTTCAGTGACATCCTCATTCTCTTCAGAAGAGGAATACTCATCAGAGCTCATGAAGGGCATAAGGAGGTTCAATGGAATCTCTATGGTCTCTAGATGAGCCTCAGAGTCCTTTGGTTCCTCAGAGGGAAGCTCCTTATTGATCACTGGACATCCCAGGAGGTCTTCCTCCTTGGGATTCACGTCCTCTCCTCTCCTCACAGGTTCGGCCATGGCACTTATGTCAATGGCCTTGCACTCTCCTTTTGGATTCTCTTCTGTATTGCTTGGGAGAGTACTAGGAGGGATTTCAGTGATCCTTTTACTCAGCTGGCCCACTTGTGCTTCCAAATTTCTAATGGAAGACCTTGTTTCATTCATGAAACTTACAGTGGCCTTTGATAGATCAGAGACTAGATTTGCTAAATTAGAAGCATTTTGTTCAGAGTTCTCTGTCTGTTGCTGAGTTGATGATGGAAAAGGCTTGGTATTGCTAAACCTGTTTCTTCCACCATTATTAAAGCCTTGTTGAGGCTTTTGATCCTTCCATGAGAAATTTGGATGATTTCTCCATGTTGAGTTATAGGTGTTTCCATAAGGTTCACCTAAGTAGTTCACCTCTGCTATTGCAGGGTTCTCAGGATCATAGGCTTCTTCTTCAGAAGATGCCTCTTGAGTACTGTTGGATGCAGCTTGCATTCCATGCAGACTCTGAGAGATCATATTGACTTGCTGAGTCAATATTTTATTCTGAGCCAATATGGCATTCAGAGTATCAACCTCAAGAACTCCCTTCTTCATAGGCGTCCCCTTGCTCACAGGATTCCTTTCAGAAGTGTACATGAACTGGTTATTAGCAACCATGTCAATGAGTTCTTGAGCTTCTGCAGGCATTTTCTTTAGGTGAATGGATCCACCTGCAGAGGTGTCCAGTGACATCTTTGATAGCTCAGATAAACCATCATAGAATATATCCAGGATGGTCCATTCTGAAAGCATGTCAGAAGGACACTTTTTGGTCAACTGTTTGTATCTTTCCCAAGCTTCATAGAAGGATTCACCTTCTTTCTGTCTGAAGGTTTGAACATCAGCTCTAAGCTTGCTCAGCTTTTGAGGAGGAAAGTACTTGGCTAAGAAAGCCGTGACCAGCTTATCCCAAGAGTTCAGGCTGTCTTTAGGTTGAGAATCCAACCATAATCTAGCTCTGTCTCTTACAGCAAAAGGGAAAAGCATGAGCCTGTAGACTTCAGGATCTACTCCATTAGTCTTAACAATATCACATATCTGCAAGAATTCAGTTAAGAACTGAAAAGGATCTTCAGATAGAAGTCCATGAAACTTGCAGTTCTGCTGCATCAGAGAAACTAATTGAGGTTTCAGCTCAAAGTTGTTTGCTCCAATGGCAGGAATGGATATGCTTCTTCCATGTAAATTGGAATTAGGTGCAGTAAAGTCACCAAGCATCTTCCTTACATTATTATTATTTTCGGTTGCCATCTCCTCTGCCTGTTCGAAAATTTCTGAAAGGTTATTTCTAGATTGTTGTATTTTAGCTTCTCTTAATTTTCTCTTCAGAGTCCTTTCAGGTTCTGGATCTGCTTCCACAAGAGTGTTCTTATCCTTGCTCCTGCTCATATGACAAAGAAGAAGGCACAGAAAAATAATAATAATAATGGAGATCCTTTATACCACAGTATAGGGATTCCTTTGTGAGTGGAAGAAAAGAGGGGGAGACAAAGAATGTGATGTAAAGGAAGAAACACAACTGTACGGATGGAAGAGATGTGAGATGAGATGTTAGGATATGAATGAATAAATAGAATAGGATGATAATTTTCGAAAATTATTTTGAAAAAGAGTTAGTGATTTTTGAAAATGGTTTTTGAAAAATGTTTAGTATTTTTTTTCGAAAATTTTTGAAATAAAAATAAAAATAATTAGTTAATTAAAAAGAAATTTTTGAAAAAGGGGGAGATATTTTCGAAAATTAGAGAGAGAGAGTTAGTTAGGTAGTTTTGAAAAAGTTAAGAAACAAACAAAAAGTTAGTTAGTTAGTTGAAATAAATTTTGAAAAAGATAAGAGGTTAGGAGGTTAGGAAAGATATTTTGAAAAGATATTTTTGAAAAAGATAAGATAAGAAGATATTTTTGAAAAGATATGATTGAAATTAGTTTTAAAAAATATTTGATTTTTAAAATCACAATTAATGACTTGATTCATAAGAAATCACAAGATATGATTCTAGAACTTAAAGTTTGGATCTTTCTTAACAAGCAAGTAACAACTTCAAATTTTTGAATCAAAACATTAATTGATTATGTTATTTTCGAAAATTTGTGAAAAAATTAAGAAAAAGATTTTTGAAAAATATTTTTTGAATTTTCGAAAATAACTAAGAATTTTGAAAAAGATTTGATTTTTGAAAAAGATTTTGAAAAAGATAAGATTTTCAAATTGAAAATTTGATTTGACTCATAAGAAACAACTTGATTTTAAAAATTTTTGAAAAAGTCAATCCAAATTTTCGAATTTGAGGAGAGAAAAAGGGAAAGATATTTTTTTGATTTTTGAATTTTTATGAAAAACATGAAAATTATGCAATGCATGAAATTTTTAGATCAAAACAATGAATGCATGCAAGAATGCTATGAATGTCAAGATGAACACCAAGAACACTATGAATGTCATGATGAACATCAAGAACATATTTTTGAAAAACTTTTAATGCAAAGAAAACATGCAAGACACCAAACTTAGAATTCTTTAATGCTTAGGCACTAAGAATTCAAAAATGCATATGATAAACATGAAAAGACACAAAACAAAAAATCATCAAGATCAAACAAGAAGACTTACCAAGAACAACTTGAAGATCATGAAGAACACTATGAATGCATGAAACTTTCGAAAAATGCTAGATGCATATGCAAGTGACACCAAACTTATGATATGACTCAAGACTCAAACAAGAAATAGAAAAATATTTTTGATTTTTATGATTTTCTAATTTTTTTGGATTTTTATTTTCGAAAATATTATGAAAAAGAAAAAATAAGGATTCCAAAATTTTTAATATGAATTCCAGGAATCTTGCCATGTTAGTCTAAAGCTTCAGTCCAGGAATTAGACATGGCTCACTAGCCAGCCAAGCTTTCAATGAAAGCTCCAGTCCAAAACACTAGACATGGCCAATGGCCAGCCAAGCTTTAGTCTTTAACATGAGAGTATATTGCTCTTTGATAACAAATTGCAAGCCTCAGTCCAAAAGAATTTAGACATGGCTTTACAGCCAGCCAGGCTTCAACATGCTTCATGAAACACTAGAATTCATTTTTAAAAATTTTGAATAAAATTTTTTTTGAAAACATTTCTATTATTTTCGAAAACATGTGAGAAAATTTTAGAAATATTTTTGAAAAATTTTTGAAAATAAAATAAAAAGAAAATTACCTAATCTGAGCAACAAGATGAACCGTCAGTTGTCCAAACTCGAACAATCCCCGGCAACGGCGCCAAAAACTTGGTGCACGAAATTGTGATGTCCAGGCTCGAACAATCCCTGGTAATGGCTCCAAAGCTTGGTGCTTTGATCTTAATTCATAATTGTCACAACTTCGATACAACTAACCAGCAAGTGCACTGGGTCGTCCAAGTAATACCTTACGTGAGTAAGGGTCGAATCCCACGGAGATTGTTGGTATGAAGCAAGCTATGGTCACCTTGTAAATCTCAGTCAGGCAGATATAAAGTGATAATGGTGTTTTCGAATATTATATAATAAAATAGGGATAGAGATACTTATGTAAATCATTGGTAGAAATTTTAGATAAGCGAATGGAGATGCTTTTACGTTCCTCTGAACCTCTGCTTTCCTGCTATCTTCATCCAATCAGTCTTACTCCTTTCCATGGCTGGCTTTATGCAAGGGCATCACCGTTGTCAGTGGCTACATCCCCTCCTCTCAGTGAATAATATGCTCACGCACCCTGTCACGGCACGGCTATTCATCTGTCGGTTCCCGATCATGCTGGAATAGGATTCACCCTCCTTTTGCGTCTGTCACTAACGCCCAACAATCGCGAGCTTGAAGCTCGTCACAGTCATTCAATCATTGAATCCTACTCGGAATACCACAGACAAGGTTTAGACTTTCCGGATTCTCTTGAATGCCGCCATCATTCTAGCTTACGCCACGAAGATTCTGGTTAGGAGATCTAAGAGATACTCATTCTAGCTTAATTCATGTAGAACAGAAGTGTTTGTCAGGCACGCGTTCATAAGGGGGAAGGATGATGAGCGTCACACATAATCATCACCTTCATCACGTTCTTGGGTGCGAATGGATATCTTAGAAGCGAAATAAGAAGAATTGAATAGAAAACAGTAGTACTTTGCATTAATCTTTGAGGAACAGCAGAGCTCCACACCTTAATCTATGGAGTGTAGAAACTCTACCGTTGAAAATACATAAGTGAAAGGTCCAGGCATGGCCGAGATGGCCAGCCCCCAAAACATGATCTCAGGATCAAAATACAATCCAGGATCCAAAGATGGTCAAAAAGACTAGTAAAAGGTCCTATTTATAATAAACTAGCTACTAGGGTTTACATGAGTAAGTAATTGATGCATAAATTCACTTCCTGGGCCCACTTGGTGTGTGTTTGGGCTGAGCCTGAGTGTTGCACGTGCAGAGGCCATTTGTGGAGTTGAACGCCAGTTTCTGTGCCAGTTTGGGCGTTCAACTCTGGTTTTGGATCCTTTTCTGGCGCTGGACGCCAGATTTGGGCAGAAGGCTGGCGTTGAACGCCAGTTTACGTCGTTAATTCTTGGCCAAAGTATGAACTATTATATATTTCTGGAAAGCCCTGGATGTCTACTTTCCAACGCAATTGGAAGCGCGCCATTTCGAGTTCTGTAGCTCCAAAAAATCCACTTTGAGTGCAGGGAGGTCAGAATCCAACAGTATCAGCAGTCCTTTTTCAACCTCTGAATCTGATTTCTGCTCAAGTCCCTCAATTTCAGCCAGAAAATACCTGAAATCATAGAAAAACACACAAACTCATAGTAAAATCCAGAAATGTGAATTTAACATAAAAACTAATGAAAACATCCCTAAAAGTGACTAGATCCTACTAAAAACATACTAAAAACAATGCCAAAAAGCGTATAAATTATCCGCTCATCAGTATTACTTGGACGACCCAGTGCACTAGCTGGTTAGTGGTACGAGTTGTGAAAAGTGTGATTCACAATTCGTGCACCAAGTTTTTGGCACCGTTGCCGGGGATTGTTCGTGTTTGGACAACTAACGGTTTATTTTGTTGCTTAGATTAGGAAAAATTTCTCTTTTTTTGTTTAGAGTCTCTTATTATTGTCGTGTTAGAATCCTTATTTCCTTTTTTTTTTAAAATCTTTTTCAAAAATAATTTTTTTTATTAAAACTTGTGCCAAACTTTAAGTTTGGTGTCTTCTTGTTGGTTTTTCTTAAAACTTTTGAAAATTTATTTTGGTTTTCTAAAAATTTTAAGTTTGGTGTTCTTCCTTCATGTTCTTGTGTTCTTGTGAGTCTTCAAAGTGTTCTTGAGTTTTCCTTGTGTCTTGATCTTAAAATTTTTAAGTTTGGTGTTCCTTGGTGTTTTTCCCTCAAAAAAAATTTTTTTTTTCGAAAACAAGGAGCATTAGATCTAAAAATTTTAAATCGTGTGCTATCTTATTGCTTTTCTCTCTATTTTAAAGCATCTTTTTCGAAAATCAATTTTTAAAATTCAGATTTTTTTTTTCAAAATTATTTCCTAACCACTTCCTCTCTCCTCAATTTTTCGAAAATCTTCACCCATTTTTATTTATCTTTATCTTATTTTTGAAATAAATAAATAAATAAATAAATAAAAATATTTTCTCTATTTTACATCATCTCCCTTTCTCCATCATGGACCTAAGCGGAAATGAACAGTCCAGGAGGACTCTGGGGTCATATTCTAACCCCTCTACTGCTTCATATGGGAGTAGCATCTGCATACCCTCCATTGGAGTCAGTAGCTTTGAGTTGAATCCTCAGCTCATTATCATGGTGCAGCAAAGTTGCCAGTATTCCAGTCTTCCACAGGAAGAACCTACAGAGTTTCTGGCACAGTTTCTACAGATTGCTGACACAGTACATGATAAAGAAATAGATCAGGATATCTACAGACTACTACTGTTTCCATTTGCTGTAAAAGATCAAGCTAAGAGGTGGTTGAATAACCAACCTAAGGCCAGCATAAGGACATGGAAACAGCTGACAGAAAAATTCCTGAATCAATACTTTTCCCCAAAACGGATGACACAGCTAAGGCTGGACATCCAAGGCTTTAAACAAGGAGATAGTGAATCTCTTTATGATGCCTGAGAGAGATACAGAGAGATGCTACGAAAATGCCCTTCTGAAATATTTTCAGAGTGGGTTCAGTTAGACATCTTCTATTATGGGCTTGCTGAAGGAGCTCAGATGTCTCTAGATTACTCAGCTGGTGGATCTATCCACATGAGAAAGACAATTGAAGAGGCTCAAGAGCTCATTGATACAGTTGCCAGGAATCAGCATCTGTACCTAAGCAGTGACCCTTCCATGAAAGAAGAGGTTAAAACAGCAACTGCTGAACTCAGTCCTGTAAAACAAGCTGCTGAATTCAATTAGCAATTGGACTTTCTAACAAAGCAGTTAGCCGAATTCAAAGATAGACTACAAGAAACAAGGATGGCTAATATACATATGGAAGAACAGTTTAAGCAAACAAAGCAGCAGCTGTCAAGGCAAATAACAGAAGAATGCCAAGCAGTTCAATTAAGAAGTGGAAAAACATTAAATACCCTACCTCAGGGCAACAAAAAGCTAAGAAATGAGCAAACCACCCAAAATTCACCTGAGGACAGTAAGAGCCCAGGGAAAAGTAATTCTGGAACTAAAACGCCAGAAATTTGGTGGAAGGCTGGCGCTGAACGCCCAGACCATGCTCAGGACTGGCGTTCAACGCCAGAAACAAGGCAGGACTGGCGTTCAACACCATAAATAGGCAAGGATCTGGCGTTGAACGCCCAAAATGGGCACAGTTTTGGCGTTCAGACGCCAGGAATAGACAAGGAGTTGGCATCTAATGTCACTCCAGTTTCTAACTCTGGCACTCAATTGTTAGTGAGGGATCAGACACACACAAATGCTGAAAGCAACCCCTCTAAAAAGGCTTCTTCAACCACTTCTGTAGGCAATAAATCTACAGCAACTAAGGTTGAAGAATATAAAGCCAAGATACCTTATCCTCAAAAACTCCGAAAAGAGGAGCAGGATAAGCATTTTGCTCGCTTTGCAGATTATCTCAGGACTCTTGAAATAAAGATTCCATTTGCAAAAGCACTTGAGCAAATACCTTCTTATGCCAAGTTCATGAAAGAGATCTTGAGTCATAAAAAGGATTGGAGAGAAACAGAAAGAGTTCTCCTCACTGAAGAATGCAGTGCAGCCATTCTGAAAAGCTTTCCTGAAAAGCTTAAAGACCCTGGGATTTTTCTGATACCATGCATATTAGAAGGTCAATGCACCAAGACAGCTTTATGCGATCTTGGGGCAAGCATCAACCTAATACCTGCATCCACTATCAGAAAGCTTGGCTTAACTGAAGAAGTTAAACCAACCCGGATATGTCTCCAACTTGCTGATGGCTCCACTAAATACCCATCAGACGTGATTGAAGACATGATTGTCAGAGTTGGGCCATTCGCCTTTCCCACTGACTTTGTTGTGCTGGAAATGGAGGAGCACAAGAGTGCTACTCTCATTCTAGGAAGACCCTTCCTAGCAACTGGACGATCCCTCATTGACGTCCAACAGGGGAAAATAACCCTGAGAGTCAATGATGATGAGTTTAAGTTGAACGCTGTCAAAGCCATGCAGCATCCTGACACATCAAAAGACTGCATGAAAGTTGATCTTATTGACTCTTTGGTAGAAGAGATCAACATGGCTGAGAGTCTCGAATCAGAGTTGGAAAACATCTTTAAAGATGTTCAGTCTGATTTAGAGAATTCAGAGGACATAAAAGAGCCTCTGAAAATTCTTCTGGAAGAAGAAAAAACTCCTAAACCCGAGCTCAAGCCATTACCACCATCCTTGAAATATGCATTTCTGGGAGAAGTTGACACTTTTCCAGTAATCATAAGCTCTGCCTTAAATTCACAGGAAGAGGAAGCACTTATTCAAGTGCTAAGGACACACAAGACAGCTCTTGGGTGGTCCATAGGTGACCTTAAGGGCATAAGCCCAGCTAGATGCATGCACAAAATCTTATTGGAGGATAATGCTAAACCAGTGGTTCAACCACAGAGACGGCTAAATCCAGCCATGAAGGAAGTGGTGCAGAAAGAGGTCACCAAATTACTAAAGGCTGGGATTATTTATCCTATTTCTGATAGTCCCTGGGTAAACCCTGTCCAAGTCGTCCCGAAAAAGGGAGGCATGACAGTGATTCATAATGAAAAAAATGAACTGGTTCCTACAAGAACAGTTACAGGGTGGCGCATGTGTATTGACTACAGAAGGCTCAATACAGCCACCAGAAAGGATCATTTTCCTTTACCATTCATAGACCAGATGCTAGAAAGACTAGCAGGTCATGATTATTATTGCTTTTTGGACGGCTACTCAGGCTATAACCAGATTGCAGTAGATCCTCAGGATCAAGAGAAAACAGCATTCACATGTCCATCCGGAGTGTTTGCTTATAGAAGGATGCCATTTGGGCTGTGTAATGCGCCTGCAACCTTCCAGAGATGCATGCTCTCTATTTTCTCTGATATGGTGGAAAAATTTCTGGAAGTCTTCATGGATGACTTCTCAGTATATGGAGACTCATTCAGCTCCTGTCTTGATCACTTGAAACTTGTTCTAAAAAGATGCCAAGAGACCAACCTAGTTTTAAACTGGAAAAAATGTCACTTCATGGTGACTGAAGGGATTGTTCTTGGGCATAAAATCTCAAACAAGGGAATAGAGGTGGATCAAGCAAAAATAGAGGTAATTGAAAAATTACCACCACCTGCCAATGTTAAGGCAATCAGAAGCTTTCTGGGGCATGCAGGATTCTATAGGAGGTTTATAAAGGATTTTTCAAAAATCGCAAAACCTCTAACCAATCTGCTAGCTGCTGACACGCTATTTGTGTTTGACACAGAGTGCCTGCAGGCGTTTGAAACGCTGAAAGCTAAGCTGGTCACAGCACCAGTTATTTCTGCACCAAACTGGACATTACCATTTGAGCTAATGTGTGATGCCAGTGATCACGCCATTGGTGCAGTGTTGGGACAGAGGCATGACAAGCTTCTGCATGTCATTTATTACACTAGTCGCGTTCTAAATGATACCCAGAAAAATTACACAACCACAGAAAAAGAATTACTTGCAGTGGTTTACGCCATTGACAAGTTCAGATCATACTTAGTAGGATCAAAAGTGATTGTGTATACTGATCATGCTGCTCTTAAATATCTACTCACAAAGCAGGATTCAAAACCCAGGCTCATCAGATGGGTATTGCTTCTGCAAGAGTTTGATATAGAAATAAGAGACAAAAACGGGATAGAGAACCAAGTGGCTGATCATCTATCCCGGATAGAGCCAGTAGAAGGAACGCCCTCCCCTCTCTTGAGATCTCTGAGACTTTTCTGGATGAGCATTTATTTGCCATTCAGGAAACACCATGGTTTGCCGATATTGCAAACTATAAAGCTGCAAGGTTCATACCCAAGGAGTACAACAAGATACAAAAGAAGAAATTAATTACTAATGCAAAGTACTACTTGTGGGATGAACCCTATCTCTTTAAGAGATGTGTAGACGGAATAATCCGTAGGTGTGTGCCTAGAGAAGAAGCACAGAGGATCCTGTGGCATTGCCGTGGATCTCAATATGGAGGCCATTTCGGTGGTGAGCGAACAGCCACCAAGGTCCTCCAATGTGGCTTCTATTGGCCCACACTCTATAAAGATTCTCGAGAGTTTGTACGTAACTGTGACAGTTGCCAAAGAGCTGGTAATCTGCCTCATGGTTACGCCATGCCTCAACAAGGAATCTTGGAAATTGAGTTGTTTGACGTATGGGGAATTGACTTCATGGGACCTTTCCCACCATCATACTCAAACACTTATATTCTGGTGGCAGTTGACTATGTATCAAAATGGTTTGAGGCCATTGCCACACCCACCAATGATACTAAAACAGTGCTGAAGTTCCTCCAGAAATATATCTTTAGCAGGTTTGGTGTCCCTAGAGTACTCATCAGTGATGGGGGCACTCACTTCTGCAATAAACAGCTTTACTCTGCTATGGTTAGGTATGGAATTCGCCATAAGGTGGCTACTCCATATCATCCACAAACTAATGGGCAAGCTGAAGTCTCTAACAGAGAATTAAAGAGAATTCTAGAACGGACAGTAAGTACCCGTAGAAAGGACTGGGCATGGAGCTTGGATGATGCTCTGTGGGCTTACAGAACAGCATTCAAGACCCCCTATAGGGACCTCTCCATACCAACTTGTGTATGGTAAGGCATGTCACCTGCCCATGGAACTGGAACATAAAGCCTACTGGGCAACCAGATTCCTAAACTTTGATGCCAAATTAGCAGGAGAAAAAAGATTGCTCCAACTAAATGAGATAGAGGAATTCAGATTCACAGCTTTCGAAAATGCCAAGCTTTATAAAGAGAAATAAAAAAAGTGGCACGACAGAAAGCTGTCATCTGGAATCTTTGAGCCAGGACAGAAGGTTCTGCTGTTCAACTCTAGACTCAGGCTATTCCCCGGGAAATTGAAATCCCGGTGGAGGGGACCATACGTGATTACAAGTGTATCACCATATGGTTATGTGGAGCTTCAAGATATTGATTCTGATAAGAGGTTCATTGTCAATGGACAGAGAATCAAGCACTATCTTGAAGGCAACGTTGAGCAAGAGTGCTCAAGGCTGAAGCTAGACTAAAAGCTCAGCAAGGTCCAGCTAAAGACAATAAAGAAGCGCTTGCTGGTAGGCAACCCAGCCATGGGGCAACAATCTTCTAAGCATTTTGCCCTATTTCTATTTTTATTTTTATTTGTTTATATAAAGTTCACTGACACTAAGGTAAAGAATCAATTGCATAAATTCACAGGGTTACAGAAGGAATCTGCACACAAAAAAAAAAATAGCTCACTGGCAAGAAAACGCCAGTAAGAGCCTATTTTGGGCGTTCAGCGCCCAAATGGGGCAGCCAGTGGGCGCTGAACGCCAGTAAGGATAGCAATCTGGCGTTCAACGCCAGAAAAGGGCAACAACTGGGCGTTGAACGCCCAGGAGATCAGCATTTGGGCGTTGAACGCCCAAAACAGGCAGTGTTTGGGCGTTCAAACGCCAGGATGATGGGGAGGAGGTAAATTCATTTTTCTTCATATTTTTTTTCATTCTAATCTTAATTTTCATACCTCAATTCATGATTTCTTGCATAAACATGTTAAGAACCCTGATTTCTAAAATCCCTAATTTCTAAAAAATCCTACTTTAAAAATATCAAATATATCTTAATCCATAAGCACAAACCCTCTTTGCAAATTCAATCCAACTCTTTTCAAATCTTTTTAAAAACAAATCTATCTTTTCAACTCATCAATATCTTTTTCAAAATCTCCACTTTATCTTTTTCAAAATCTAGATCTATCTTTTTCAAAAATCTTTCAAATCTTTTCAATTTTAAACTATATCCTCTCTTATCATATCTTCTATCTTATCTTTTCCAAATCAATCTTTTTTTTTATCATATCTTTATCTCTTTTTTCGAAAACCCACCCTCCCTCCCTTTAAATGTGGGTTCGGCCTCCCTCCCCTTCCATCAACAATTGCACCTAGCTCTCCTTCTATCCTTCTCCTTTCTTTTCTTTTGCTTGAGGACAAGCAAACCTCTAAGTTTGGTGTGTTTATCCGCGATCACTAAGATCATGGCTCCTAAAGGAAAACAATCCACTCCAAGAGGCAAGAAAGAGGGCGTTCCAAAACCACTTTAGAATCAAGGGAAGTTCTTATCTAAAGAACATTCAGACCATTATAACAAAATAATGGGTCTGAGATCAGTGATCCCGAAAGTTAGATTCGATCTGAAAGAAGATGAATATCCGGAGATCCAGGAGCAAATTCGAATCAGGAACTGGGAAGTCCTAGCTAATCCTGAAACGAAAGTAGGGAGGAACATGGTTCAGGAGTTCTATGCTAATATGTGGCAAACTGACAAGCAGAAACTATCTGGGACTGCTTTCTATGACTATCAGACCGTGGTCAGAGGAAAGATTGTTCATACCCACCCTGACAGGATCAGGGAGATCTTAAAGCTACCTCAGCTGAAAGATGATCCAGACTCCTTCAACAGGAGAATGATGAGAACAGACAAGGGCCTGGATAAGATTCTAGAGGACATATGTATCCCTGGAGCCAGGTGGACAACCAACACAAAGGGTGTCCCAAATCAACTCAAGAGAGAAGATCTCAAACCAGTCGCCAGAGGATGGCTGGACTTCATTGGGCATTCTCTGCTGTCCACTAGCAACCGTTCTGAAGTCACTGTTAAAAGAGCAGTGATGATCCATTGTATCATGATGGGAAAAGAAGTAGAAGTTCATCAGCTAATCTCAGTTGAACTCTACAAAATTGCTAACAAAAATTCTAAAGAGGCCAGGTTGGCTTATCCAAGCGTGATTTCTCTGCTCTGCAAGGACGCCGGAGTAAGGACGGGAATAACTGAGTATATCTCAGTTAAGAAACCAATCACCAAAGCATCAATGGAAAAACAACAAGCACAGGATGATCCCACCAAGAAGAAAACACAGGAATTTCTCCCTGAAATCCCTCAATCTGAATACTGGGAGTACCTTGAGACGTCTGTTACCAAGATACGGGAAGCTATGGAACAAATAATAAAAGAACAGAAGGAACACATTCAAATTCTTACCTATATGTTTAAAGAACAAGTGGAGCAAGGGCGTGACTTAAGGGAATTGAAGCGCCAGAAGTTATCTCTTGAAGGACCAAGCACCCCACAGATCAGAGGAACATCCACTTCCCAGAATAAAGGTTGTTAAATTCCAATTTCTGCTTTAACTCTGTGATAGTGTCATTATAGAAGTTCACCTTAGGGGTCATATAGTAGTAATTACTATCTATTTTGATTTTATCTCCAATTAAGCCATAGTTTATTTTTCTCATCATCAGCAAACATGAATAAAATAGTAGATCTTTTGAATAAGAGGCAATAAAATTTCGAGTTTTAATAAGAGGAATTCTAATTAGTTACATGTGGTGGCAATACTTTCTGTCTTCTGAATGAATGCTTGAACAGTGCATGTGTCTTTTGAATTTGTTGTTTAAGACTGTTAAATATGTTGGCTCTTGAAAGAATGATGAACATGAGACATGTTATTGATAATCTGAAAAATCATAAAAATGATTCCTGAAGCAAGAAAAAGCAGCAAAAAAAAAAAAAGCCAATAGCCCTTAAAACCAAAAGGTAAGGGTAATAAAAAGGATCCCAAGGCTTTGAGCATCAGTGGATAGGAGGGCCTAAGGGAATAAAATCCTGGCCTAAGCGACTAAACCGAGCTGTCCCTAACCATGTGCTTGTGGCGTGAAGGTGTCAAGTGAAAACTTGAGACTGAGCGGTTAAAGTCAAGGTCCAAAGCAGAAAGAAGAGTGTGCTTAAGAACTCTGGACACCTCTAATTGGGGACTTTAGCAAAGCTGAGTCACAATCTAAAAGGTTCACCCAATTATGTGTCTGTGGCATTTATGTATCCGGTGGTAATACTGGAAAACAAAGTGCTTAGGGCCACGGCCAAGACTCATGAAATAGCTGTGTTCAAGAATCATCATACTGAAATAGGAGAACCAATAACACTATCTGAATTCTAAGTTCCTATAGATGCCAATCACTCTGAGCTTCAATGGATAAAGTGAGATGCCAAAACTGTTCGGAAGCAAAAAGCTACTAGTCCCGTTCATCTAATTAGAATCTGAGCTTCACTCAAAAACTCTGAGATATTATTGCTTCTCAACCTATTAGTCTTCTATTTTATTTGTCTAGTTGCTTGAGGACAAGCAACAGTTTAAGTTTGGTGTTGTGATGAGCGGATATTTTATACGCTTTTTGGGGTTAATTTCATAGAGTTTTTAGTATATTCTAGTTAGTTTTTAGTTTATTTCCATTAGTTTTTAGGAAAAATTCATATTTCTGGACTTTACTATGAGTTGTGTGTTTTTCTGTAATTTCAGGTATTTTTCTGGCTGAAAATTGAGGGAGCTGAGCAAAAATCTGATTCAGGCTGAAAAAGGACTGCTGATGCTGTTGGATTCTGACCTCCCTTCACTCAAAGTGGATTTTCCGGAGCTACAGAACTTAAAATGGCACGCTTCCAATTGCGTTGGAAAGTAGACATCCAGGGCTTTCCAGCAATATATAATAGTCCATAATTTGCTCAAGGATAGATGACGTAAACTGGCATTCAACGCGAGTTCTCTGCCCAATTCCGGCGTCCAGCGCCAGAAAAGGATTAAAAGTTGGAGTTCAACGCCAGAAATGGATCCAAACCTGGCGTTGAACGCCCAAAACAGCCTTATGCACATGAATTGTTTAAGTCTCAGCCCCAGCACACACCAAGTGGGCCCCAGAAGTGGATCTCTGCACTACCCATCATAGTTTACTCATTTTTTGTAAACCTAGGCTACTAGTTTAGTATTTAAACAACTTTTAGAGACTTATTTTGTATCTCATGACATTTTAGATCTGAACTTTGTACTCTTTGATGGCATGAGTCTCTAAAATCCATTGTTGGGGGTGAGGAGCTCTGCTGTGTCTCGATGAATTAATGCAAGTGTTTCTGTTTTCCATTCAAACATGCGTGTTCCTACCTAAGATATCCATTCGCGCCTAACTATGGAGAAGGTGATGATCAGTGACACTCATCACCTTCCTCAATCCATGAACGTGTGTCTGACAATCACTTCCGTTCTACATCAGATTGAATGAATATCTCTTAGATTCCTTAATCAGAATCTCCGTGGTATAAGCTAGATTGATGGCGGCATTCATGAGAATCCGGAAAGTCTAAACCTTGTCTGTGGTATTCCGAGTAGGATTCTGGGATTGCATGGCTGTGACGAACTTCAAACTCGCGAGTGCTGGGCGTAGTGACAGACGCAAAAGGATAGTAAATCCTATTCCGGTACGACTGAGGACCTGCAGATGATTAGCCGTGCGGTGACAGCGCACCTGGACCCTTTTCACTGGAAGGATGGATGGTAGCCATTGACCACGGTGATCCACCTACACGCAGCTTGGCATAGGAGGACGTGCGTGCGTGAATCAGAAGACAGAGGAAAGCAGAGATTCAGACGACAAAGCATCTCCAAAACTCCAACATATTCCCCATTACTGTAAAATAAGTAACCTTTAATCCATGCTCTCTTATTTATTCGAAATTCAACTGATAAGTATAATTGACTTCCTGACTAAGAATTGCAAGATAACCATAGATTGCTTCAAACCAACAATCCCTGTGGGATTCGACCCTTACTCACGTAAGGTATTACTTGGACGACCCAGTGCACTTGCTGGTTAGTGGTACGAGTTGTGAAAAGTGTGATTCACAATTCGTGCACCAAGTTTTTGGCGCCGTTGCCGGGGATTGTTCGTGTTTGGATAACTAACGGTTTATTTTGTTGCTTAGATTAGGAAAAATTTCTCTTTTTTTGTTTAGAGTCTCTTATTATTGTCGTGTTAAAATTTTAGAATCCTTATTTCCTTTTTTTTTTAAAAATCTTTTTCAAAAATAATTTTTTTTATTAAACCTTGTGCCAAACTTTAAGTTTGGTGTCTTCTTGTTGGTTTTTCTTAAAACTTTCGAAAATTTATTTTGGTTTTCTAAAAAATTTAAGTTTGGTGTTCTTCCTTCATGTTCTTGTGTTCTTGTGAGTCTTCAAAGTGTTATTGAGTTTTCCTTGTGTCTTGATCTTAAAATTTTTAAGTTTGGTGTTCCTTGGTGTTTTTCCCTCAAAAAAAAAATTTTTTTTTTCGAAAACAAGGAGCATTAGATCTAAAAATTTTAAATCGTGTGCTATCTTATTGCTTTTCTCTCTATTTTAAAGCATCTTTTTCGAAAATCAATTTTTAAAATTCAGATTTTTTTTTCAAAATTATTTCCTAACCACTTCCTCTCTCCTCAATTTTTCGAAAATCTTCACCCATTTTTATTTATCTTTATCTTATTTTCGAAATAAATAAATAAATAAATAAAAATATTTTCTCTATTTTACATCATCTCCCTTTCTCCATCATGGACCTAAGCGGAAATGAACAGTCCAGGAGGACTCTGGGGTCATATTCTAACCCCTCTACTGCTTCATATGGGAGTAGCATCTGCATACCCTCCATTGGAGTCAGTAGCTTTGAGTTGAATCCTCAGCTCATTATCATGGTGCAGCAAAGTTGCCAGTATTCCGGTCTTCCACAGGAAGAACCTACAGAGTTTCTGGCACAGTTTCTACAGATTGCTGACACAGTACATGATAAAGAAATAGATCAGAATGTCTACAGACTACTACTGTTTCCATTTGCTGTAAAAGATCAAGCTAAGAGGTGGTTGAATAACCAACCTAAGGCCAGCATAAGGACATGGAAACAGCTGACAGAAAAATTCCTGAATCAATACTTTCCCTCAAAACGGATGACACAGCTAAGGCTGGACATCCAAGGCTTTAAACAAGGAGATAGTGAATCTCTTTATGATGCCCGGGAGAGATACAGAGAGATGCTACGAAAATGCCCTTCTGAAATATTTTCAGAGTGGGTTCAGTTAGACATCTTCTATTATGGGCTTGCTGAAGGAGCTCAGATGTCTCTAGATTACTCAGCTGGTGGATCTATCCACATGAGAAAAACAATTGAAGAGGCTCAAGAACTCATTGATACAGTTGCCAGGAATCAGCATCTGTACCTAAGCAGTGACCCTTCCATGAAAGAAGAGGTTAAAACAGCAACTGCTAAACTCAGTCCTGTAAAACAAGCTGCTGAATTCAATCAGCAATTGGACTTTCTAACAAAGCAGTTAGCCGAATTCAAAGATAGACTACAAGAAACAAGGATGGCTAATATACATATGGAAGAACAGTTTAAGCAAACAAAGCAGCAGCTGTCAAGGCAAATAATAGAAGAATGCCAAGCAGTTCAATTAAGAAGTGGGAAAACATTAAATACCCCACCTCAGGGCAACAAAAAGCTAAGAAATGAGCAAACCACCCAAAATTCACCTGAGGACAGTAAGAGCCCAGGGAAAAGTAATTCTGGAACTAAAACGCCAGAAATTTGGTGGAAGGCTGGCGCTGAACGCCCAGACCATGCTCAGGACTGGCGTTCAACGCCAGAAACAAGGCAGGACTGGCATTCAACACCAGAAATAGGCAAGGATCTGGCGTTGAACGCCCAAAATGGGCACAGTTCTGGCGTTCAGACGCCAGGAACAGACAAGGAGTTGGCATCTAACGTCACTCCAGTTTCTAACTCTGGCACTCAATTGTCAGTAAGGGATCAGACACACACAAATGCTGAAAGCAACCCCTCTAAAAAGGCTTCTTCAACCACTTCTGTAGGCAATAAACCTACAGCAACTAAGGTTGAAGAATATAAAGCCAAGATACCTTATCCTCAAAAACTCCAAAAAGAGGACCAGGTTAAGCAATTTGCTCGCTTTGCAGATTATCTCAGGACTCTTGAAATAAAGATTCCATTTGCAGAAGCACTTGAGCAAATACCTTCTTATGCCAAGTTCATGAAAGAGATCTTGAGTCATAAAAAGGATTGGAGAGAAATAGAAAGAGTTCTCCTCACTGAAGAATGCAGTGCAGTCATTCTGAAAAGCTTTCCTGAAAAGCTTAAAGACCCTGGGAGTTTTCTGATACCATGCATATTAGAAGGTCAATGCACCAAGACAGCTCTATGCGATCTTGGGGCAAGCATCAACCTAATACCTGCATCCACTATCAGAAAGCTTGGCTTAACTGAAGAAGTTAAACCAACCCGGATATGTCTCCAACTTGCTGATGGCTCCACTAAATACCCATCAGGCGTGATTGAAGACATGATTGTCAGAGTTGGGCCATTCGCCTTTCCCACTGACTTTGTTGTGCTGGAAATGGAGGAGCACAAGAGTGCTACTCTCATTCTAGGAAGACCCTTCCTAGCAACTGGACGATCCCTCATTGACGTCCAACAGAGGGAAATAACCCTGAGAGTCAATGATGATGAGTTTAAGTTGAACGCTGTCAAAGCCATGCAGCATCCTGACACATCAAAAGACTGCATGAAAGTTGATCTTATTGACTCTTTAGTAGAAGAGATCAACATGGCTGAGAGTCTCGAATCAGAGTTGGAAAACATCTTTAAAGATGTTCAGCATGATTTAGAGAATTCAGAGGACATGAAAGAGCCTCTGAAAATTCTTCTGGAAGAAGAAAAAACTCCTAAACCCGAGCTCAAGCCATTACCACCATCCTTGAAATATGCATTTCTGGGAGAAGGTGACACTTTTCCAGTGATCATAAGCTCTGCCTTAAATTCACAGGAAGAGGAAGTACTTATTCAAGTGCTAAGGACACACAAGACAGCTCTTGGGTGGTCCATAGGTGACCTTAAGGGCATAAGCCCAGCTAGATGCATGCACAAAATCTTATTGGAGGATAATGCTAAACCAGTGGTTCAACCACAGAGACGGCTAAATCCAGCCATGAAGAAAGTGGTGCAGAAAGAGGTCACCAAATTACTAGAGGCTGGAATTATTTATCCTATTTCTGATAGCCCCTGGGTGAGCCCTGTCCAAGTCGTCCCAAAAAAGGGAGGCATGACAGTGATTCATAATAAAAAAAATGAACTGGTTCCTACAAGAACAGTTACAGGGTGGCGCATGTGTATTGACTACAGAAGGCTCAATACAGCCACCAGAAAGGATCATTTTCCTTTACCATTCATAGACCAGATGCTAGAAAGACTAGCAGATCATGATTATTACTGCTTTTTGGACGGCTACTCAGGCTATAACCAGATTGCAGTAGATCCTCAGGATCAAGAGAAAACAACATTCACATGTCCATCCGGAGTGTTTGCTTATAGAAGGATGCCATTTGGGCTGTGTAATGCGCCTGCAACCTTCCAGAGATGCATGCTCTCTATTTTCTCTGATATGGTGGAAAAATTTCTGGAAGTCTTCATGGATGACTTCTCAGTATATGGAGACTCATTCAGCTCCTGTCTTGATCACCTGAAACTTGTTCTGAAAAGATGCCAAGAGACCAACCTAGTTTTAAACTGGGAAAAATGTCACTTCATGGTGACTGAAGGGATTGTTCTTGGGCATAAAATCTCAAATAAGGGAATAGAGGTGGATCAAGCAAAAATAGAGGTAATTGAAAAATTACCACCACCTGCCAATGTTAAGGCAATCAGAAACTTTCTGGGGCATGCAGGATTCTATAGGAGGTTTATAAAGGATTTTTCAAAAATCACAAAACCTCTAAGCAATCTGCTAGCTGCTGACACGTCATTTGTGTTTGACACAGAGTGCCTGCAGGCGTTTGAAACGCTGAAAGCTAAGCTGGTCACAGCACCAGTTATTTCTGCACCAAACTGGACATTACCATTTGAGCTAATGTGTGATGCCAGTGATTACGCCATTGGTGCAGTGTTGGACAGAGGCATGACAAGCTTCTGCACGTTATTTATTACGCTAGTCGCGTTCTAAATTATGCCCAGAAATATTACACAACCACAGAAAAAGAATTACTTGCAGTGGTTTATGCCATTGACAAGTTCAGATCATACTTAGTAGGATCAAAAGTGATTGTGTATACTGATCATGCTGCTCTTAAATATCTACTCACAAAGCAGGATTCAAAACCCAGGCTCATTAGATGGGTATTGCTTCTGCAAGAGTTTGATATAGAAATAAGATACAAAAAAGGGATAGAGAACCAAGTGGCTGATCATCTATCCCGGATAGAGCCAGTAGAAGGGACGCCCCTCCCCTCTCTTGAGATCTCTGAGACTTTTCCGGATGAGCATTTATTTGCCATTCAGGAAATACCATGGTTTACCGATATTGCAAACTATAAAGCTGCAAGGTTCATACCCAAGGAGTACAACAAGATACAAAAGAAGAAATTAATTACTAATGCAAAGTACTACTTGTGGGATGAACCCTATCTCTTTAAGAGATGTGCAGACGGAATAATCCGTAGGTGTGTGCCTAGAGAAGAAGCACAGAGGATCCTGTGGCATTGCCATGGATCTCAATATGGAGGCCATTTCGGAGGTGAGCGAACAGCCACCAAGGTCCTCCAATGTGGCTTCTATTGGCCCACACTCTATAAAGATTCCCGAGAGTTTGTACGTAACTGTGACAGTTGCCAAAGAGCTGGTAATCTGCCTCATGGTTACGCCATGCCTCAACAAGAAATCTTGGAAATTAAGTTGTTTGACGTATGGGGAAATGACTTCATGGGACCTTTCCCACCATCATACTCAAATACTTATATTCTGGTGGCAGTTGACTATGTATCAAAATAGGTTGAGGCCATTGCCACACCCACCAATGATACTAAAACAGTGCTGAAGTTCCTCCAGAAACATATCTTTAGCAGGTTTGGTGTCCCTAGAGTACTCATCAGTGATGGGGGCACTCACTTCTGCAATAAACAGCTTTACTCTGCCATGGTTAGGTATGGAATTCGCCATAAGGTGGCTACTCCATATCATCCACAAACTAATGGGCAAGCTAAAGTCTCTAACAGAGAATTAAAGAGAATCCTAGAACGGACAGTAAGTACCCGTAGAAAGGACTGGGCACGGAGCTTGGATGATGCTCTGTGGGCTTACAGAACAGCATTCAAGACCCCCTATAGAGACCTCTCCATACCAACTTGTGTATGGTAAGGCATGTCACCTGCCCGTGGAACTGGAACATAAAGCCTACTGGGCAACCAGATTCCTAAACTTTGATGCCAAATTAGCAGGAGAAAAAAGATTGCTCCAGCTAAATGAGATAGAGGAATTCAGATTCACAGCTTTCAAAAATGCCAAGCTTTATAAAGATAAATAAAAAAAGTGGCACGACAGAAAGCTGTCATCTAGAATCTTTGAGCCAGGACAGAAGGTTTTGTTGTTCAACTCTAGACTCAGGCTATTCCCCGGGAAATTGAAATCCCGGTGGAGGGGACCATACGTGATTACAAGTGTATCACCATATGGTTATGTGGAGCTTCAAGATATTGATTCTGATAAGAGGTTCATTGTCAATGGACAGAGAATCAAGCACTATCTTGAAGGCAACGTTGAGCAAGAGTGCTCAAGGCTGAAGCTAGACTAAAAGCTCAGCAAGGTCCAGCTAAAGACAATAAAGAAGCGCTTGTTGGGAGGCAACCCAGCCATGGGGCATCAATCTTCTAAGAATTTTGCCCTATTTCTATTTTTTTTTTATTTGTTTATATAAAGTTCACTGACACTAAGGTAAAGAATCAATTGCATAAATTCACAGGGTTACAGAAGGAATCTGCACACAAAACAGAGAAAAAGAGCTCACTGGCAAGAAAACGCCAGTAAGAGCCTATTTTGGGTGTTCAGCGCCCAAAAGGGGCAGCCAGTGGGCGCTGAACGCCAGTAAGGATAGCAATCTGGCGTTCAACACCAGAAAAGGGCAACAACTGGGCGTTGAACGCCCAGGAGATCAGCATTTGGGCGTTGAACGCCCAAAACAGGCAGTGTTTGGGCGTTCAAACGCCAGGATGATGGGGAGGAGGTAAATTCATTTTTCTTCATATTTTTTTTCATTCTAATATTAATTTTCATACTTTAATTCATGATTTCTTGCATAAACATGTTAAGAACCCTGATTTCTAAAATCCCTAATTTCTAAAAAATCCTACTTTAAAAATATCAAATATATCTTAATCCATAAGCACAAACCCTCTTTGCAAATTCAATCCAACTCTTTTCAAATCTTTTTAAAAACAAATCTATCTTTTCAACTCATCAATATCTTTTTCAAAATCTCCACTTTATCTTTTTCAAAATCTAGATCTATCTTTTTCAAAAATCTTTCATATCTTTTCAATTCTAAACTATATCCTCTCTTATCATATCTTCTATCTTATCTTTTCCAAATCAATCTTTTTTTTTATCATATCTTTATCTCTTTTTTCGAAAACCCACCCTCCCTCCCTTTAAATGTGGGTTCGGCCTCCCTCCCCTTCCATCAACAATTGCACCTAGCTCTCCTTCTATCCCTCTCCTTTCTTTTCTTTTGCTTGAGGACAAGCAAACCTCTAAGTTTGATGTGTTTATCCGCGATCACTAAGATCATGGCTCCTAAAGGAAAACAACCCACTCCAAGAGGCAAGAATGAGAGCGTTCCAAAACCACTTTGGAATCAAGGGAAGTTCTTATCTAAAGAACATTCAGACCATTATAACAAAATAATGGGTCTGAGATCAGTGATCCCGGAAGTTAGATTCGATCTGAAAGAAGATGAATATCCGGAGATCCAGGAGCAAATTCGAATCAGAAACTGGGAAGTCCTAGCTAATCCTGAAACGAAAGTAGGGAGGAACATGGTTCAGGAGTTCTATGCTAATATGTGGCAAACTGACAAGCAGAAACTATCTGGGACTGCTTTCTATGACTATCGGACCGTGGTCAGAGGAAAGATTGTTCATACCCACCCTGACAGGATCAGGGAGATCTTAAAGCTACCTCAGCTGAAAGATGATCCAGACTCCTTCAACAGGAGAATGATGAGAACAGACAAGGGCCTGGATAAGATTCTAGAGGACATATGTATCCCTGGAGCCAGGTGGACCACCAACACAAAGGGTGTCCCAAATCAACTCAAGAGAGAAGATCTCAAACCAGTCGCCAGAGGATGGCTGGACTTCATTGGGCATTCTCTGCTGTCCACTAGCAACCGTTCTGAAGTCACTGTTAAAAGAGCAGTGATGATCCATTGTATCATGATGGGAAAAGAAGTGGAAGTTCATCAGCTAATCTCAGCTGAACTCTACAAAATTGCTAACAAAAATTCTAAAGAGGCCAGGTTGGCTTATCCAAGCGTGATTTCTCTGCTCTGCAAGGACGCCAGAGTAAGGATGGGAATAACTGAGTATATCTCAGTTAAGAAACCAATCACCAAAGCATGAATGGAAAAACAACAAGCACAGGATGATCCCACCAAGAAGAAAATACAGGAATTTCTCCCAGAAATCCCTCAATCTGAATACTGGGAGTACCTTGAGACGTCTGTTACCAAGATACGGGAAGCTATGGAACAAATAATAAAAGAACAGAAGGAACACAGTCAAATTCTTACCTATATGTTTAAAGAACAAGAGGAGCAAGGGCGTGACTTAAGGGAATTGAAGCGCCAGAAGTTATCTCTTGAAGGACCAAGCACCCCACAGATCAGAGGAACATCCACTTCCCAGAATAAAGGTTGTTAAATTCCAATTTCTACTTTAACTCTGTGATAGTGTCATTATAGAAGTTCACCTTAGGGGTCATATAGTAGTAATTACTATCTATTTTGATTTTATCTCCAATTAAGCATAGTTTATTTTTCTCATCATCAGCAAACATGAATAAAATAGTAGATCTTTTGAATAAGAGGCAATAAAATTTCGAGTTTTAATAAGAGGAATTCTAATTAGTTACATGTGGTGGCAATACTTTCTGTCTTCTGAATGAATGCTTGAACAGTGCATGTGTCTTTTGAATTTGTTGTTTAAGACTGTTAAATATGTTGGCTCTTGAAAGAATGATGAACATGAGACATGTTATTGATAATCTGAAAAATCATAAAAATGATTCTTGAAGCAAGAAAAAGCAGCAAAAAAAAAAAAAAGCCAATAGCCCTTAAAACCAAAAGGCAAGGGTAATAAAAAGGATCCCAAGGCTTTGAGCATCAGTGGATAGGAGGGCCTAAGGGAATAAAATCTTGGCCTAAGCGGCTAAACTGAGCTGTCCCTAACCATGTGCTTATGGCGTGAAGGTGTCAAGTGAAAACTTGAGACTGAGCGGTTAAAGTCAAGGTCCAAAGCAGAAAGAAGAGTGTGCTTAAGAACTCTGGACACCTCTAATTGGGGACTTTAGCAAAGCTGAGTCACAATCTAAAAGGTTCACCCAATTATGTGTCTGTGGCATTTATGTATCCGGTGGTAATACTGGAAAACAAAGTGCTTAGGGCCACGGCCAATACTCATGAAATAGCTGTGTTCAAAAATCATCATACTGAAATAGGAGAATCAATAACACTATCTGATTCTAAGTTCCTATAGATACCAATCACTCTGAGCTTCAATGGATAAAGTGAGATGCCAAAACTGTTCGGAAGCAAAAAGCTACTAGTCCCGCTCATCTAATTAGAATCTGAGCTTCACTCAAAAACTCTGAGATATTATTGCTTCTCAACCTATTAGTCTTCTATTTTATTTGTCTAGTTGCTTGAGGACAAGCAACAGTTTAAGTTTGGTGTTGTGATGAGCGGATATTTTATACGCTTTTTGGGGTTAATTTCATAGAGTTTTTAGTATATTCTAGTTAGTTTTTAGTTTATTTCCATTAGTTTTTAGGAAAAATTTATATTTCTGGACTTTACTATGAGTTGTGTGTATTTCTGTAATTTCAGATATTTTTCTGGCTGAAATTGAGGGAGCTGAGCAAAAATCTGATTCAGGCTGAAAAAGGACTGCTGATGCTGTTGGATTCTGACCTCCCTTCCCTCAAAGTGGATTTTCTGGAGCTACAGAACTCAAAATAGCGCGCTTCCAATTGCGTTAGAAAGTAGACATCCAGGGCTTTCCAGCAATATATAATAGTCCATACTTTGCTCAAGGATAAATGACGTAAACTGGCGTTCAACGCCAGTTCTCTGCCCAATTCCGGCGTCCAGCGCCAGAAAAGGATTAAAAGTTGGAGTTCAACGCCAGAAATGGATCCAAACCTGGCGTTGAACGCCCAAAACAGCCTTATGCACGTGAATTGTTTAAGTCTCAGCCCCAGCACACACCAAGTGGGCCCCAGAAGTGGATCTCTGCACCACCCATCATAGTTTACTCATTTTTTGTAAACCTAGGCTACTAGTTTAGTATTTAAACAACTTTTAGAGACTTATTTTGTATCTCATGACATTTTAGATCTGAACTTTGTATTCTTTGATGGCATGAGTCTCTAAAATCCATTGTTGGGGGTGAGGAGCTCTGCTGTGTCTCGATGAATTAATGCAAGTGTTTCTGTTTTCCATTCAAACATGCGTGTTCCTACCTAAGATATCCATTCACGCCTAACTATGGAGAAGGTGATGATCAGTGACACTCATCACCTTCCTCAATCCATGAACGTGTGTCTGACAATCACTTCCGTTCTACATCATATTGAATGAATATCTCTTAGATTCCTTAATCAGAATCTCCGTGGTATAAGCTAGATTGATGGCGGCATTCATGAGAATCCGAAAAGTCTAAACCTTGTCTGTGGTATTCCGAGTAGGATTCTGGGATTGGATGACTATGACGAACTTCAAACTCGCGAGTGCTAGGCATAGTGACAGACACAAAAGGATAGTAAATCCTATTCCGGTACGACTGAGGACCTGCAGATGATTAGCCGTGCGGTGACAGCGCACCTAGACCCTTTTCACTGGAAGGATGGATGGTAGCCATTGACAACGGTGATCCACCTACACACAGCTTGCCATAGGAGGACGTGCGTGCGTGAATCAGAAGACAGAGGAAAGCAGAGATTCAGACGATAAAGCATCTCCAAAACTCCAACATATTCTCCATTACTGCAAAACAAGTAACCTTTAATCCATGCTCTCTTATTTATTCGAAATTCAACTGATAAGTATAATTGACTTCCTGACTAAGAATTGCAAGATAACCATAGATTGCTTCAAACCAACAATCCCTGTGGGATTCGACCCTTACTCACGTAAGGTATTACTTGGACGACCCAGTGCACTTGCTGGTTAGTGGTACGAGTTGTGAAAAGTGTGATTCACAATTCGTGCACCAACCGTGTACATGGTTTATGTATCAGTATTATAATAGATGCTATTGATAATTAATTTTCAACTTTCAATTACTGGAAGAGTGCTACAAAAAATGAAAGAATTATATTTACAAAGATGAACTATACTAATATTAAAAAGATTAAGCCAATTCCATCAAAAAATAAAAGCAGCCTAGTCATTTCAATTTTGGGAGAGTTCTGTGCAAGTTTTCCCCCTTTATCCTTCAGCTTGTGTAGTGTGTGTTTTTGATTTCTCAATGATCATTCTCAAATACATTAGAACAGAATGTAGAAGGTTTTTTCCAAGGAATTATTGGGTCACAGAACCAAACTTAAGCAATCCCTCCTGCATAGAGAAAGCAAGCAACTTAATAAACAGATGAACATATGCAATGCAGAAATATTACATGCAACTGCAGGGCTCATGATGGAAATAATACAAATGAGGAATCAACTCGTTTAACCATCCAAATCTAATAAAGTATTTGAATGCTCTAAACACATAACAATGGAAGCAAGGGACCAATGAACAATGCTCACCAAAGACAAGTGATTGTTTTTCTTGTGCCCATAATATTGACTTTTCTACTAGAGGAACATTTTTAGCTTGTCATTTAAGCCTTTCTTTCAATTGCATGATGATCTGCACATGATGCATAGGCTTGTTGCTGATTTCTTCCAATTTTAAAACTATTGATGTGATCGCATAGATGAGCTCCATAATTTGTCCATTGAATCTGGTAACACAATTTCTACTCTTTTGATCACATATATTTTATTTAGTATTTATTAATATTAAAGAAACCAAAAAAAATCAAAATTTATAATCGAAAAAAAAATTATATGCCAAGTAAAAACACATGACAACAACTCATTTTACCCTAACTACCCTTTAGTCTTTCTTTAATTTTTACACCATACATTTTTTCCACATTTGAAAGACAGAATAGTTAGGGGATAAGCACACACAAATTCTATTACTTTCATCTAGAAAGTTATCCCTATTTCACATTTTTCACTCATTTTGGTCACAAATTGGAAATATAATTAATGAATAAAAACCTGCTTATTCTTCAAGCCACCAAAGTTGGACTTCAAAATAAATAAAAAAACCCTCTCATGTAAATTAAATTAATTATTTGACCCTGGAGAACCCTCTGGACACACTCCAAGGAAATTAAAGCCATGTCATCAATTCAATTCACTTATAAGTTATAACCACCTTATCCCTCTCCAGAGAACTCTCCATAGCATCCTTATTTTTTTCCTCCTAAGACTTGCTTCTTTTCTCTCTCAAACATAAACACAAACACATAGAAGACACAAAAAACTAACATAGGAACTTTGGTGGGACATGTAGCACCAGGTTTTGGGTCAAATCATATCCACTAATTATACCATAATTTTTTGTAAGAAAGAAAAGTTAAAGAGAAACAATGAAGCAGAGAGATGCATTAATGCCTCTTCCTGTGAAATTTTGCGTCTTTTAGCATATTACTATTTTTTTCTAGATTTAATTCCAGGCATTAGCTTTTAATGGCCAAAGATTTCAATAGTGTAAAGCTGCAACTCAAAGGAAAAGGGAGTTATAAATTTATGATACTCCTGTGCATTTTCTATTAACATATAGTACTCTCTCATCTTATTGTAGCCTATTCATAGGAGACTAGGAGCTTCTATCTCAAATCTTGTCTGCAAATAAAAAAAATGCAAATCGAAATGTGTAGCAGTGATCACTAATCAGAATTAAAGAAAATTAGAAGAAAATTATTTTATTGGTTATTATTGAACCCCCAAAATAATGCAATCCCATTATTTACAAAACAGACACATGTTACTTTCTTCTACATCAATTGCAACAGTCCCACCCTTATGTTTCTAGCAAGCTGCTTCACACTAAAGCAGAACTTGTCATCCATCTGATGCGATGCAATAACCATAATAAATTATTCAATAATGTAAACGTGATGAGTTTAGTTTAGTTAATGTACCTTGACAGTGATGGTTATGTCGACAATGGAGGTTCCAAAAGGCAAGGAAGTGGTGTTAACAGAGAGATGGAGTTTGTCAATGAGCTTGAGAATGTGCATCAACACTCTTGCCTCCACTTCAGACAGCACAACCTACTCCGTGCTTTTGAGACTCCGTACGGGTTTCCATCCCTTGAATTTGACTAAGTTTCTGACACATCTTCCTCTTCGCACACCTCAGATTTCTCAACATACACAACAGACTCCGCGCTTTTCCTTTTGCTTTCAGTTTCTAGAACCTTCACTTGCTCTTGTAGCTGCTTCACATCCTTGATATTATAAACAAACTATGCAAAATTATTTTTTAATGAAGAAAATTACTATCATCATAATCCATAAGCATCTAGCATACATACAAACAAAATTAGAAGAAAATTTAGTGAATGCCTGACCTCCAATTTCTTCTGACAGTGAAGAAAATTGAAAACTTAGAATTAAAGAAAAAGACGTAGTCATCGTTAGCATAGACCATGGCATATTTATAAATCATGAGTAAACAGAAGAAGATAACGCAAATTTGAATACCAACCTAGATGCTCAACGAAGCTCGATGGAGATAGAGAAGTCGCAGAACACAACTCGATGCCGCAGGAAACACTTGCGCAACAGATCTCATCAATGGAAGAGAAGCGTTGATGGAGGAGATCACCGCCGGAGGAGATCGCCGCTAGAGAAGATCGTTGGAGAAAATACTTGCACAACAGATCTCATAGTTTTATGAAGTTTCTGCAACTTGATTTTTCATTTCAAACTTTTAGGTATTTTCGACAACGGTAGAAAATTGAGAGAGAGAAAGAATATTAACCTTGCTCTCACACGGAGATTGTAGCAGGAGGAGAACGCGCCACCGGAGGAGAACCTGCCAGAGGAGATCATCGCTGGAGAGAGAACACAATCTCGTTGGAGGGTAACGCCGCTGAGAAGATCATCACCGGAGCAGTCGCTGGAGCAGATCGTCGCCGGAGCAGTCCATGGAGCAAAGCACAGATCTTCGTTTCGAGTTTGGTGGCAGGGCGCGTTAATTTCAACAGTAATGGGTTCTGGGTTAGGGTTTTTCTTTGTTGGGGAAGGGTTTTATTTGGGCCTTCTTTTTTAAATGATGGGTTTTGAATATTGGCGGTTTTAAACCGCCAGAATCACCAAAAAATCATTTTATGCACATTAATTATGGCAGCATCATAAAATGCCATATTATCTGAATATTATGGCAGTTTTTTAAAACCGCCATAATATAAATGCCATTTTAAACCCTTTTTTGTAGTGACCCCTTTTAGCATCTTAAATGCATTTGTCTACATAACAAAGACAATCCAAATTAAGAATCAAAACTGACCATTGCAAACAACTCTCCCAATTTTCATTGCCAAACATCATTTATCAAAATCGAACATTCGATTCCATAGTAAAGTTACCTTCTAATTATACAAACTGAAGATCTATGAATAAAAACAACCATCCAATCATATACTCGAGTAACGATCCAACAGGAAAAACTCTCTATCTATCATAAAAAACAACCATTCAAAACCCTACTAAAGTGAACAACCAAAATCCAACTAAAGTGAACATCCAATTCAAATTAGCGCATGAGCTATCATGAAGAAAACAGATCACCTTATCCGCTTCCTTATAGCTATGCTGAGATGTAGTCTTGGCTTGGGTAGACGGAGATTTGTCAGTTTCCTTGCGGGGCCTTTTACACCCTCCTTTCTTGTTAACTTCTTTACTCGAAGACTGTTCCTTCTGTTTTTTCTCTTTCATTGCATTGTTGACTAGGCAACCCTGTGTGTTCAACATGGGACAACAAATAGATGGAAAAAACTAATGTGAACCTTATGGCGCAAGGCAAATAGAACAAAGCCACAATCTAACATCAAAACCAACCATCTAAATTCCTATTATAGTGAACACCCAAAACCCTACTACATGCGAATATACTCAATTACAACCATACCAATCATCAATGAAATCTATTTTCATAGAATCAATCAACTTGGCAGCCCCATAAAGCAATTCTTTCATACATAAAAAGCCATCCAAATAAAGATATCATACGTTATCTATCCAGTTCAGATCAGAACCTAATTAGAGCATCTTAAATCCATCTGTTTACTTAACAAACTTGACTCAAATAAAACCTTAATAAAAATACGGCCAATGAAATCTTCTTGGGTTCGAGACATCCAATATCGGAGGGAGGTACCATGGAGAAATATTCTGCTGCCTTGTGGAGTTAACAAATATCTTCAACACAACCATGATAAAGTACCTTCTAAAGGTCATCCTCTGTTGCTCGGTCTCCATCGGACAATCAAAGACAAAGTCCCGCAGTTGGGTTGTAGTTTTCTTCTGAAATTCTCTCTTAATTGCCAAATGCGATTCATTTTTTTCTGCAGTTTAGGGATTGGGTCCCCTGCGCGAAATGAAACAGTTTACCACAATCAGTACGTGTCAACATCGGAAAAAGTATTACCACACAGCAAAAGCTTTACATCTTACATAATTTACACTAACCTCGAGAAGGTATGCCGAATACATTGCCGATAAGTTCTGCAGTAATGCGAATGTCCTCGGCGTCGACCCTGAGAGTGTTTGTCTCCACGTCATAGGCCCTAGCTAGTTGGAGCACGATGCTCTGCTTCACATGCCATTGTGGTACCCGGCGCAGGAAATCAAATCCAATGGCCTCAATCTCGGCCAACTTAGCTTGCTCATTATGTCGTTCCAAGTGGGTAAATAAGTTGTTAATGTAGCAAGGTGAACAACGCGTCTCGACTAGTTTCTGTTGAGCAAAACAAATATGGATCAGCAGAACGTCATAAAAAATACCCAGATATGTTCATTTATTCATGTAATCAATGGGATACCTTTTTACCCATCTGAGTTTGTCTTGGGCCGGTTTAGAGATTGGTTTGTTCGAGCACCGTGATAATTTACTCACGCAATAGCCCCCCTGCAATTTAAGTCGTTAACTCTTGCAAAGGAGGCAAGTAACCTACAGCCAAATAATGTAAATTATAGCATGTTATTACATTCCAATTGATGTCACCTTAATTATTGGAGCTATATGGCACGACAATATCATATTGATGTATCGAGGCAGATAATAAAATATTGACCTCGAAGATTATAGCCTTTTTCTTATATCTGCTATGTTATTGGAGTGATATAAAGTTCAAACCTCAAAATATCCCTTTTGTAACCATATATAATTAACATAAAAAAAAAACCAATTCATGAAGACATAGCAGCAAATACAAAATCCAACTGTCCAACCAAAAATTTAAGTTATGATCCATTTAAATATGGCCAATGTCTATCAAGTACACCAACCATCCAATACCCTACTAAAGCGACCATCCAAAAGAATTAAAAACTACAAGCACATCACATCATGTTTCACAAATATAAAGAAGGATGCATGAAAATACTAACAAAATTGAACCAAAAACTATCATTCCAATTCAGTTCATAACCCCTTTGAACACCTTAAATGCATCTGTTTACATAACAAACACAATCCAAATAAAAAATCAAAACCGATCATTCCTCACAACTCTCCCAAATTTCCTGTTTAACCAACATCTATCAAAACCGACCCTTCAATTACATAGTAAAGTTACCTTCCAAATATACAAACCCAAGAGGTATGATAAATAACAACCATCAAATCAAATACTCAAGTAACAATCCAACAGATAAAACTCAAAATCTATCATAAAAACCAACCATCAAAAGCCCTAATAAAGTGAACATCAAAAGCACTACTACAGTGAACATCAAATTGTACAAGGAAAATTACTAACAAACCAAGAGGAGGAGCACAGCGTTCAAATATAAACACACCAATAACATCCACATATCATGCACGGTGATTCAAATCAAATTATCCCAAATTTCCTGTGTTAACAACATCTATCAACACCATTGGCCATATTAGAAACTAATGTACTCATCCAACTAAATATCTCCAGCAACTATGATAGGGACAACAATTCAATGACATAATAAAGAATAGTATTTACAAAGTATAAAATGCATAGAAGACACATTAAAAGTTTCATTAGATTCAATGACGGCCCTAAACAGCTTAGCGATAGGTTGGAACAAATATGAAAGATACATGAATCAAACTGACTCTAAAAAAGGATCCAAACAACTTACAAAATACAGAAAAAATAGAAAGTTTAAATTGTGATGTAAAGTCGTATAAAGCAATATAAATGTCGTGAAAATTAATATCTAAGGAACATTAAACCAAGGGGTTTCACCACCTAGCAATTAAGGACGCCTGTCTTGTAGAAACCTTGAACCTGGGATAGTGAGATTGCTTTAATGCTTCCTGTGGCACACACCAAAAAAAAAAATAATAAGCTTATATTGTGTAGTTATCCTGCTCATGTAGCAGGAAGCATGACTTAAGCACAATAAATAAAAACATAGCCAAATTTAGTTTGCACAAAACAACATGACACAAGGATGCACCTCAAGTCCATCAACCCTTTCCTTATATCTATACAGCAGATATTACCTTATTAAAGCCTCCTAAATGCAATTTTGCCGTCTGGGTTTAAAAATCCTAACGGTCCAGGCCTGAGATGAAAATTATTTTAAATTTATTACAAACCAATAACAACAAGTTCAGGTAATTCTTTGGCTGCAGTGACAAGAGCAACATAGCAGGAATTAGAAATTGTTCAGACTTGAGAAAATTTGCAAAACTAATCATCCAATATACTACTAAAGTAACCATCCAACAAATATCAACCAATTTTCAACGATGGTCAGCCAGTATACGTCACGTTCCATGCACATGGTCCCCACGAGAACAGACAAAGATTTTTTAATTTTAACTCATATATAAACACGATCTCAAACTTTTTCGACCTTTCCTGCGCTAAAATAAAATCATCATGAACTGCAACAACCTAAACTAACTACAAAAACGGCTCCTACTGCTATTTCACCATGGTTAATCACACATTTCATCAACAAAATTTATCTACAATCAAACATGCAACCGCAATTACTAATAGAAAAATGAACAACTTCATCCACTTACCTTGGATGGTTAGGATTCTTTCGATCATGAAGTTCGTTGTGTTTCCGGTGAACCATTGACTAGCAGGCGGCTATTTCTTCAAGGTCGGCTGCTCCGCTGCTCGGAGACAACGGGACCCGCGCGGAGTACTCTGCAGATGCTCGGTTCGGCGATGAGATCTCCTTGGCAGGCAGTTCTGGTCGGCGGCGTCTCGCCCAGAGGCTCGGTTGCAGCGACGGCCGAATGTTCCGTGACAGCGCCGTACTTGAGGGCAACGAATAGGTCGCTTGCGTTCACTTGTGACCTTCCTCGGTTGCAGGTTGCGGGACTCAGGGTTCTAGCACCGTCACGGGTCTCTACAGCAAATTAGGAGGGTTTTGGTGGGGGGAGGAAAAACGGCGAACAAAAGGGATTGGGAATTTGGGAAAAAAGTGGAAATAGCAGAAATTTGGTGGTGTATTAAAATAAACAGCCATAATAAGATTAGGGTTAATTTTCTCTTTTAATTTCAATTGGGCCTAATAAAGAGCCCATTGTAGATATTGTATACATATTTCATTGAGTACAATCAAGTGTTGATTGTTGAATATGAGTTCTTTAGTATTGTGTGGGTGAGTGATTATATGTACTATGTAGTATGAATGTGTTGTGGTACCTAAAATTGAGAAGGCTGCCTAGACACAGGTGTTGCCAAGGGAGCAATCCGCGTCATCATCATCAAGTGAGCACACTAATGCTGTCCTCACCATAACAGCTCCCAAAAAATAATCATGTATTGCATGCATTACCAATGATCGTAGATTCCAATTTGAATTATTCTTGCATAAAAAAACGAAACAATCCTACATGAATATTTATAAATCAATGTTAAAATCCATATAACAGTGTTAAAAATACACAAATTAAACATAATTAAATAGATCACTATATCAATACCAAAAAAAATACATAAAACAATGTTAAAAAAATATATATAAATCAACAATAGATAAATAAAGTATCAAATTTTTTTCTTCAATTATATAGCTACATTATTATTATTATTATTATTATTATTATTATTATTATTATTATTATTAGGTTTAATTACTCTGCTAGTTCCTATAGTTTCGCAAAATTTTTAATTAGGTCCCTATACTTTTTTTTCTTTTAATTGAGTCCTCGCACCAAAATTTTTTTTTTTTTGGATTTCTACACTTTTTTTCATTTTATTTAGGTCTCTGTACCAATTCTTTTTTTTTTAGTTGGGTCCCTATAAAATTAAGCCAATTACTACTAAGAGGGACTTAATTGAAAAAAAATTGGTGTAGGGACCCAATTAAAAAGAAAAAAAAAGTATAGGGACCTAATTAAAAATTTTACGAAACTATAGAGACCAACAGAGTAATTAAACCTTCTTCTTATTATTATTATTATTATTATTATTATTATTATTATTAACAACAACTTAACATGTTGATATTGTTACAATTAGTTGGGGGCGTTACAAGTTATAGTAGTGCCTCAAAATCTTTTTTTTTTAACTAAATCTTAAATATTTTCATAGGTTTAATTGGAGTATACTTTTTCGTTTACTAAATCATAGGATTCCATAGATTTTATGAGCTTTTCAAACATTGAACGGAATTAGTTGGTATAACTGGGTTAATAAAAAATCAGTATTTAAATTGGTTCGATTTATTTAAAAAATTAATAAAAACTACAATAAACTGATTAAATTGATATAGTTTTTTGGTCTGAATCTAAAAAAAAAATTAAGTTTTAAATTTTTAAATTTTGATATTTTTTTAATGAATTTGAGTAATGACTTCTTCTTTTCTAATCTTCTCATAACAGATAATTTGTCACTTGTTTCGTCATATTTTTCTGTTTTTCAGTTTAAAACTCGTATCTTGGTAATTTAATGTATCTCATCTTTGTTTGTTTTGTTGTAGAAGCAAGTGTTGAAAAACACAAAGAGACGATTGAGAATGATGAGCGAGAGAATGAAAAGAGAGTAATGAGGGAGAAAAGGAGATGAGAGATTTAATTAGAAAGAGGGAAGGAGAAGAGAGTGATAAAAGGGAGAAAAGGAGATGAAAGAGAAGATAAATCATAGAGAAAGAGTCGAAACGGATGAAAGATTAAAAGAGAGAAAGAGATGAATGGTGAGAAAGAAAAGATACAGAAGCGAGAGAAAGAAAAACATCTTTAGAAGAGTGTAAAAAACTAAAAGATATAAAACAAAAAGTCAAAAAAGATATTAGATATTTAAAAAAGATTTTACATTGAAGTATAATTTAGAATTAGGACAAACTACCACCTCCTTTTTTATTCTCGTCATTATTATAACTTCTATCTTGGATAAATGACATTCATAAACCAATTACAGTCCAATTTTACATGAATCTTCCATGAAAAATATTACATGGATGTCTTCATGCATATTCCTATGTAAATCGAATCAATGTGATTCGAATTAGTTGGTGCACCGTAGTTAGACATAAATCGAATTTAATACCTTCAAATTAGCCTAAGTTGAAGTAAATCGAATCAATATGATTCGAATTACATTGTGAAGGAGGGTTTGGTTGGCTAAGTAGAAGGCCGTGGAACAAATTTACGGAGATTGGGAAGTGTCATATAATAATTTACCGCAATGGATACTAGGTATGCAGATCACGATGTCAGGCAGTGTCGTAGTGTTGAGGACGAATCCTATGCGAGTTGGTAGGCAAGTGAATGAGTCATGAGCTTACTTCCATCGGTTTTTTTGGACATTTTCACAGTGTATCGAGACCTTTTGTCATTGCAAACCATTGGTTAGTGTTGACGGGACCCACTTGTACGGTAAGTATGCAGGTACACTACTCATTGTGATTGTTTAATACGGCAACTCCAATATCATTCCTATTGCATTTGCACTTGTAGAGGGTGAGAATGCAGAGTCGTGGTCATTCTTTCTATCTCACATTCGGTAGCACGTAATGTCTCAACCGGGTATTCAAATCATATCGAATAGGCACGATGGGATAAAGGCTGTATTGGAGGCTCTTGATGGTGGTTGGCTTCCACCTAATGCATACCGGGCATTTTGTATCTATCACATGGCAGCGAATTTTGTCCTGAGTTTTAAGGACAAGGATGCACGGAAGTTTCTAGTGAATGTTGCTTATGCCAAGACGGAGGTCGAGTTTCACTACTAGTTTGACATCCTCTGATTCGAAGACCCTACAATGTGTGACTGGGCTAATTGTATTCACTATGCACAGTGGACTCAGTATCGGGACGAAGGTTGGAGATTCGAACTATGACTACGAATATCTCCGAGTGTGTAAACTCGATACTAAAGGGTGTAAGGAACCTTCTATTATGTTCGTTGGTGAAGTCCACTTATGGAGATTGGTCGAGCTACTTGTTCGCAAATGAAGAGAGGCAGAGGCATAGTTAAAATCCAGGCAGCAGTTTAGTCAACATTTGATGAATGCAATAGAGGCTAATTGGAAGGCCTCAAGGTGTTTCATGGCAACTTTGTACAACAGGGATAATTCTGAGTTCACTGTAGCTAAGACCACTCTGACCAACAACTTCTCACTTGGCTCTTATGGAGTCTCCTTCACGACCCAGACTTGTGATTGCGGCTATTTCTAGGCACTTTATTATCCATGTCACCATGCCTTAGCATGTTGTGCATACACACATCTGAATCGGGCCACATATGTCCATGAGGTGTATCGCCTTAGCTCGGTGTTTGATGTCTATCGGATGGAATTCAAACCTCCAATTCCTGAGGGTTTTGGCCACCATATGATGGTCTGACAGTCATACCTTATTCCACCAAGAGACGTGAGTCTGAGGGGCGTCCAGGACTACTGGGATCCAAACTACCATAGACGAGGCTAACCCAAACAGGCCCAAGAGATGTGGACGTTGCAGACAGCTTGGCCACACACGTAGGAGGTGTTCATAGGGAGGAGTCAACATCGGTTCTGCATCCGTCAGTAATGTGTAGGGTTGTGCTTAATTATTGTAATATTTCGTCTTCAATGTCATCGTCGGTTTATTTTAATGTTGGTGTCCGTTGTAAGGGTTATTATTGTTTCCATTCTCGCTTGAGAGATTATTGAACTTCATCATATGATTGTTTTCGGGTATATTACGTATTATTGTCTCATGTTAAGAGACAATTTTATTATACATTATGAAATAGTCATATAACATAAACGGGCTTCCAGATAATATGACGTACATGTCCTTCTAAATGTAATAAAATACATAATGCATATGCTAACTTAAGTTGTTTCTCAGTAAGGTATAACTACCACAGAGTCGATACTAAGTAACATTTAATAACATGTAACAACATGGAATACATAACATGAACTGAATAATGCAATAATCACCTGTCAGAAGAGATGTGATCCTGTGAAGCGGCAGCGGGGGCGCCTAATTCGTCGTGCTCTCTGGCCCAAGGGGACCTTGTTCTCATCTCCGTCCCCGTCCTGCTGCATCTTGTTCAACATGCGCTCCTGTGACGTGGATGGACTGGGATGTGCCGGAGTATGTGTAGCGAATGCTGAGGGGAGGATTTTCCACCCAACACAAATGTGTCATTCACAGGTCTAATAGGAGACTCATTCAGATCCACATCAAAGTGTGCTTGGGATCCACCTACTTGAGATTTGCGTTTAGCCAAGTCATCCTCCTGCATGATCATGTTGATCTCATCAAGGAAGCATGATCCACCGAACTCCGCATCAAGGCCCTCAATTCCAAGCAAGTCCGATAGCATTTCACCTGGGCTAATGCACGTTTGACTCTCGTGCATCACCACATCACTGCTAGGAACCCCAACAAAATAATCACCAAACCTTCGTTCGACTACATCGCCACTTGCCTCACCTCCACCACCCTGTTCATCATCTCCTCTACCATGACACAACCCTCACCACCTCCATTACTCCTATCCTGACCACCATAACCTCCACTACCATGGGTCTCGTAACCACTTCCACCACCACCTCCGTCACCTCCGTCAGATCTATCATATCCACCACCATCGTATCCTCAACCACCACCTTCGTCCCCACTGTCATCACCTTGATCATCTCCACTATCACCACCCTCGTCTTCACCGCTATCTTCATCCTCTCTGCCTCTCCCTCCACGCCAGGCTCTACCTCGACCACCACCCCTGGTTCCTCTATGGTCGCGACCCCTCCCCCCTCTACAACCACGATCCCTCCCCTCCAATGCATCAATTGTATTGTCGAGCCACCTCCACTCACGCTTACTCGAACGTGTCCCAACCAAGGTTGCGAGAACCGGACCGGTCATCGAACCGGTCAAGTGACTGGTTCAATAGTTTAATGGTTCAACCGTGGTTGAACCGGTTTAATTAAATATAGAGCGAAATTATAAAAAATTGAATACATAGTTCATAGTTCATAGTTCATAGTTCATAGTTCATAATGCCAGCAATCCAGAATTCAGACCAATATATCAATTCATAGTTCATAGTTCATACAATTTATAATTTTATATGCATTCAATAGAGCAGAATCGACAAAATAAAAAAACTAAACAGAGCAGACTTGAAAAGATTCAAAAAATAAAATAAAAATTGAAGAACACAGCAGAACATAATTTTCAATTTCAACATGCATCAATTTTATTCTCAAATCCAACATACAAGTATACAACAAATTTAATCCACATTTGATTAATCATATAAAAAAATAGAAGAACAGAAGCCAAAAAAAAAAATTGAAACAGTATACACTGAAAAAATGCTAGAAACCCAGATCTTACCTCAAGAGAAGAACGAAGAAAAGCCAGAAAACAACACAGCACGAACAGAAGCCACAAACCCAGAAACCCAGAAACCAAGAAGCCAGAAACGGAGAAACCCAGAAACCCAGAAGCCAGAAATGGAGAAACCCAGAAGCCAGAAATGGAGAAACCCAGAAACCCAGGTGCGCGACGGTGCGCGAGCGTTGGCGACGGTGCGCGAACGTCGGCGACGGTGCGCGAACGTGGCCGAACGTCGGGTGTTCTTCACGGCGTCCTAAGATCCGTTGTATGCAGAAGCTACTTCAATTTTGGAGAGTGGAGAATGGATTGGGAGTGGAGCTGATGGTTGGGAGTGGCAGTGGAGGTTTCTTCACTCTTCAGTCTTCAGTCTTCACTTCTTCGAATATTTTGGAGAATAGAGATTAGGGATTTTGGATTTTCAATTTTGGGGGAGTGGCAGCCTGCAAGTCACGCGTTCTTCATCTTTTTTCTTTTTTTTTTTAACAAACGACGTCGTTTTACTAGCAGCGGGAAAAACCGGCACCTATAAAAATCGGGTCGGTTTGCCCGGTTTACCGGTTAACCACCGGTTCGACCGGTTTTTTCACTAGTTTTTTGCAGGACGGTTTTAGAGGTGGACCGGACCAGTTAGGCGACCGGTTTCCGGTTAACCGGGTTGAACTGGCCGGTCCGGTCCGGTTTTCAGAACATTGGTCCCAACACAACGTCTCTGCTCAACACGACGTCTATCTGGGACATCAAGCACCTAGTCCATATCAGGAACATGTCCTAGACCTTACTGCATCGCCTTGGCTGGTATCGCAATTGCCTGGGGTCACCAAGGAGGAGCTCAGGAGACAAGAAAATCCTATCGTGTTCATGCCACCACTCCAAGTATGCATGTGAAAGTCCTGGGTTTGGAACAACATCAAACCGTAATACATGTTGCGCCCTATTGGCCCAATGAATGTGCTAACTCTGTAACGTATCAAAAAACCACTGATCTCCACCTTTGCTATCCTTTGACATCAAGAAATCGATATTGAATGCGGCGAGATCTATGCTGTACTCCACCAAGTTGCAATAGCACCCGATCCACCTGATGCCACTCTATGATAGCAAAATAAATCAATATTGTCACATCCCTCCACAACACCATATGTCGTGGACCCAATATCTCGGTGGTGCACCACTTGAACGACATCAGGCAAGCTATATGGCATTCATACGAATTGTGAACAGAAGTAGTTATCGTTAGTCATCATAAATAGTAAATAGTGCCAACATAACATTAGCGATGAACATATTGAAACTCTAAATACTCACATCCCCGAACTGAAGTAAATCTATCCTAAACCTCCAATGTGCGACTAGAGGCCCTTTGTCGCTCAACGTTGGCTGATAACCTGACCATTTGAAACCCAAAACATTTTATCAACAATAGAAATAAACTGATAACATATTAAAAATCACAGCATAACCCAAAAGTAAGTACTTCGACGCCAACTAGGGAACTACTAGAAGATCCATAACTGCAGGAACTGCAATGGACCGGCTAACTTGATGACGTTCCTGTTGGCCACACGATACATACACCGGTATAACCATGACAGAGCAGCAAACCCTCAGCTATATCGACCCATGTCCTTCATCTTGGCTACATAGGGTAGCCAACGAATATGAAGACGTGTACCAGACTTATCGCCGAATAGATGAGTCGATAAGAGCATCATGATATACGCAGGGGCATACCTCCTAACCGTAGCATCGTTTGCAGCCTGCGGAAGCTCACTAAATGTCTCCTACATCCAAGTGCACTTCGCCGTGAACTTGTCGATACAGTTCACAGGAGGTAAAACACCTAATAGCTCCTCGAACCATGCCCATGCTAGGCGGCCATCGTCGATGTGTCGCTCAAAGTTTGTCAAGAATTTGCTGACGTATTGGTCGTCGATTAAAAGTCCTAATTGGTATGCTACATCATGTAGCCTAATCGTGCACTCTCCGAATGGCATATGAAAAGTATGCATATCCGGACGCCATCTCTCTATGAATGCAGTCACTAATGGCTCATCCAATCTAGACCAAGTCTTGTTCAGCCTTGCAAGGTGGTATAAACCGGTCATCTGCAAGTACGATATGATCCTATCATCCAGGGACATACCGTGTTACCTTCTCATGCTGGTGATACATCGCTGGAGCTGCACAACGATACAAGATTGTTTATAACAACCATAACCAAACAGTGTTCGATTAAAAAAATTCTAAATACGTTAAATATTGCATGCCCTAATTTATAAAAAATCGTTTATAAGAACCATGAAAAAATTGTTCATAGAAACCACAACAAAACGCTAAATAATGCATGACCTAATTCAAAAAAAAAAACATAACCCAAATATACAATCTTACTCGTTCAAACAAAAGAAAAAAATGATAAAATTAAATGGGCCTAACACATGACTACTTTGAAAAAAAATATCTTTAACATATAAAACATATCGCAATCCTCAATCACCATCATGACTGCCAAAGTTGACTTAAAGTGAATTCTAACCCTTAACTACTTCTCACTGAATATAACTAATAATTTAAAAAATCTAACAGAGCCTACAATCAATACTCTAACTAACATTTTAGGTACCATTTCAAGTTTTCAAAATCTAACTAACTAATAACTTACTACTTCTAACCACCGTTTATATTAAAAAAATTAATTTTCTAATTTTTAACTAAGGACTATAAACAACTACTAGAGGAAGCATGTTAACATTACTAGCATGACTAAATTATGTTGAAAACAAAAATTTTCATTCACTAACCTCTTCATAGACGGCACCAGCAATAGGCGCAACTCCATCCAACTGATAGATACAGTTTGGATCGTCCTCCATGTGTTCAGATTTGAAATTTGTGGAGTTTATTTCCAAAATTTTTGTCCAAGTTCGTTTGTGGTGGGGTTGGGTGAGAGTAATTTGTAATTCGAACCAGGTGAATTCGAATTCTACATATAGGCCTTATGCAAGTAAATTGACTCCATTGATATCGATTTACTAATAATCTTCAATGGCTGTAAATTGAAGTCATTGCATTCGATTTAGTAAGGATGGTAAATCTAAACCACTTGTTTCGATTTACTATGTACACAATGCAAAGCCCATTGATTCGATTTACCATGAGCTTCTCAACTCAACGTTTAAACCCTAGTAAATCGAAGCTATCTAACTTGATTTTTTCCTTAACCTACTAAATCGAATACTATAAATTCGATTTACATATAAATAAGCAAAACGACTTGCACGTAACCTTTTTTGCTTTGGGACTTTCACGTAATATTGCAATGAGTTTGGTTTATGAACATGTTTTATCCTTCTATCTTTATTATTTTTAATTTGCAACTATATTTTATTATCATTGTTATTTTCTCTACCATCGTTAACATCAACACCAATGGCATCAACATCAACATCACTTGTCTCTTCTCTCATTTCTTGTTTGATATTTTTTTTATTTTTAAAAGGTTTTCGTACTACAATTATTTTTTCTTCATGCACATTACTTCTAACAATAGTCTTTCTCCACTTTACCATCACCAATAAAAAAAAGTTTTAAAAAATAAAATCCTACCTATTACAAATAAAATCCTACTCAATCAATTTTCTTTACTTTTGACATTTTTTTACAAAAAATCGTATTATTCTAAAATAATAAAGTTGAAAATCAAAGTATTTTTTTAACCAAAATCGTCTTGTTCTTCGGAAAAATAAATAGGAATAGATTAAGTATTTACTCTTTCACATTTACCATAGTTACTAAAATTTTTTATTTTGAATTTTATTAATATTAAATTATTAATTTTAAATATTTAATTTTATTATTTATTGATTTAAATAATTTTATTAATTTTATTGAGTTTCTCTTTTTGCCTATTAAATTTTGGGAGTCGTTCAAGTTTTCAGATTTTTTATTTAAATAAATAAAAAATGTAATAATTATCAAAATAAATAATTTTTAAAATATTTACCGTTTTGCGTTCTCCAGTCATATCTCGTTTACAGTGTAAACGAGATAAGGCTGAGGGTTGCCTATAAGTATAAGTCGTTTACACACATTTGTTGGACCCCACTTTGACCTAGTCAAACTCTTTCTCCCATCTTTTGACCTTTTCCTTCCATATCTGAGTCCGAGACGGTGATGGCACGCCAGGCGGGCAACGACGGTGATATCAACAGACTAAACGAGACTTCACATTACGCTGGGGCGGCCGACTTTGAGGTTAGTTGTGTTATGTTCAGTTAATCTAAGTATGTGGACATTGTTAGGGTAGTCTCGTAGTGACAAACACTGAGTAAGATGCTTTAGGGTTAGGACTGTATGATGAATTTAGAACAATATTTGCTTGTCTAAGATTGGTATTACTTAATTAGGGTTTGCTTACCGACATAAGTAAGTTAGAGACAGATGTAGAGTAGACACATGGTAGTATATTACTAAGTACGAGTAGTACTTTGTTCCTTAGTAGAGTAGAAAAATGTATTATTATGTATGTATAGATTAAAAATTTATTTTTCATTCCGCAGAGGCCTCGCCTTCTATTGCCCTGGCGAGTCAGCCATACTCTTCCTCCACCCGATGCCATCGTCCCGTATCTGGTTGAGGCCGGATTCGGTGACACGGTACCGCTCAGGGACTTCACATTTGACAATTCTCTAATTTCGGCACTCGTGGAGCGATGGCATCCGGAGACGCACACGTTTTATCTTCCGTGGGGGTGAGGTCACTATCACCCTACAGGACGTGGCGTACCACCTTGGCTTGCGTGCACACGGGAACCCCGTTGGGGGGTGCCTTCGTGACTTCGGTCGGTGGTACGGCATTGAGACGTGGGCAATGGTGGAGCAGCTGCTTGGTGCCAGGCCACCGGTAGCGGCACAGCAGACAGAGCAGAGGAAGGAGTCGTTCACGCTGAAGCTGGTTTGGTTGCGTGATCGTGTACGACAGATGCCCCCCACCGACGATCCTGAGACCCTCCGACAGTATGCGCGATGCTACATTATGTTACTGATCGGAAGGTATCTGCTGACAGACAAGTCCAATAACCTGGTGTACGTACGGTGGTTACCGCTTCTCCGGGACTTCGAGGAGTGCAGGGCGCTATCATGGGGCTCTGCTGTGCTGGCTTGGACTTACCAGTCACTCTGTTTAGCGGTACAACGGGGAGTCACGGATATCGCCGGTCAAGAAACGGAGTCCTCTCGTGCATGGCATCCAAATTCAGACTGTGATAGTGAGACGGAACTGCCGAAAGCGCCGGTATCGGAAAAGGGGGAGGCAGGACATGGCGGGGGACAGTCGGAACGGGTGTCTCCGAAACACATTCATTCTCATCCTCACCATCGGACGATTCGCTATCACCACTGTCCGCCACTTAATCCTTATCCGACTCCTCCTCACCCTCCTCCGCCTCATCCACTGGAACGGCGACATGAATGGTGCGGTGGTGCGAGAGGTCGGTCGTCCTGCACATAGGTCGAGTGTACAGAAGGACCACCGCCATTGTGCCCCACCTCTGCAGACAGCTCCATTACTTGCCCCACCATGATCCTCCCATGTATATTGAACATGACTCGCACATGCTCTTCCCCTTAAGTCGGAATAGTCAAAATCGAAAGACTCCATTACCCATAGGGGCCAGTAACCTATACGCCACCCTTCCGATTTCTCTCGCCACTGTACCTCCGAGCTTGCTCAGTATCAAACTCTTCAAATCCGACAACGTATTCACACGTTGAGTGCGAAATAATATTGGATCCTCGCACTCAAATGTGACCCCGTTGTCGCCGTTAAACATGCGGCAATTGGAATACACAAGCACAACTATATAAGGATTATTACTGACCATGCCTTGTATTTGTGAGAAATATGATATGAAAAGTTTGTGAAGAATACCAAAGGTTACACATTCTTTTATAGCTGGTGGGACACAACTCATTGTATCTCGTTTACAGTATAAACGAGATGAGTATTCCATGTATCTCATTTACACTATAAACGAGATATGATTGGAAAACACAAAACGATAAATATTTTTTAAATTATTTATTTCGGTAATTATTACAATTTTTTATTTATTTAAATAAAAAATCCTCAAGTTTTCATAGGATTACATTTTTTTCCTAAACCTTGGGAGATGTATGAATTTTATACTAAAATATCAAACATAATACTTATATATTCTCACGATTTTACCTATAAAAATAGCAAATATATAAAAAAACGATAAATCAGTAATATTGAATTCAATTTATGAGGAGTGCTAGGGAGCCACCAACTTTTGTGATTTGTAGCCATCAAATAGCCATCAATGATGATTTTAATGGTGTGAGATTGGTATGAGATTTCATCCAATGGCTCACTTTTCTTTGCTGGTTACATGCTGGCCAGAATTTGAAAAAGTTGCTGGCCCTAGACTTTTCCCAAAAAAAAAAGCAGCTCAGACTCGGACACTATCGGATCAAATCAAAATACCCCTCTAAAACCTCAAAGGCAAAAATCCAAAACCCTAATTACCCGCCCCGCCCCCTTTCTTCTTCTTCCTCTTCTCTCCGAAATGGCTTCCGCAGCCTCTCCAAGAATACCCACCGAGACGGTGAAGAGCGTCGTGGAGGCTCTCCTGAAGTGGCGAGATTCCAATTCCGAGTCTCACAAACCCAAACTCTTCGACACTGACAAAGAATTCATTTACTTAGTCGTCACTCTGAAAACCATCCCTCACAAATCCCGCATTAACCCTTACAAGGTCCCTTTACCCCACTCTCTCCTCTCTCCCTTCAACGAGACTTGCCTCATCATCGACGACAGGTCCAAATCCAAACTCACTAAACAAGAAGCTCAAAAGAAGATCAAGGCCAATAACGTCGCCGTTTCCAAGGTCCTCAGGTTGTCGAAGCTGGCCTCCGATTACCGCCCTTTCGAGGCAAAGCGGAAGCTCTGTGATTCATATGATCTTTTTTCGCTGATAAGAGAGTGGTGCCTTTGATGCCCAGGCTGTTGGGGAAGAAATTCTTTAAGAAGAAGAAGGCAGTGTAGGTGGACTTGACTAAGAAGAATTGGAAGGAGCAGGTGGATAAGGCGTGTTCGTCGGCGCTTCTGTTTCTTGGAATGGGGACTTATTGTGTTGTGAAGGTTGCCAAGGTTTCCATGGAGAGTGAGCAGATTGTTGAGAATATAATGGCTGTCATTGAGGGGGTTGTTGAGGTTGTGCTGAAGAAGTGGGCGAATGTGAGGTCCTTGCATGTTAAGCTTTACGAGTCGCTGGCGCTGCCTGTCTTCCAGGCTATTCCGGAGGTGAAGTTGAGGATTGAGGGAAGTAAGGTTGAGGAGGCAGAGAAAGAGAAGCAGACGATGGAGGAGGAGGAGGAAGAGGGCGAAGACGATAGTGGCGCGAAGGCAGTGAAGAAGAAGAAGAAGAAGGGAAGGATTCATGAAGTTAGATACATGGATAGCGAAGTTGGTGAGGATAATGTTGAATATGTGGCAGGTAGTGAGGATGATGGTGGTGGTGTTGTTATGGAGGAAGATTTAAAGGATGCTGGAAAAGGTAGTGGAGAATTGGCGAATAAGAAGAGGAAGAAAGGGGCATTGAGTGAGTTGAGCAGTGTCAAAGAATTGAAAAAATCTGTTAAGAAAAGTGGTAAACTGAATAAATCTGCAAAAGTGATGAAGGAAAATTCCATCGAGAAGAGTCAGAATAGTGAATTATCTGCTAAGGATGGAGATTTAGGAAAGAAGGGGAAGAATATCAAGAAGAAACAATCTCTATTGAAGTCAGAAGAAGATGATTTGAAAAAGAAAGTGAGGGCTAAGAAAAGTAAGAAGGCTGCTTAAGGTTATTATTAGGATTTACTGTTAGATTTCACTGCTTGATTTAACTCTTGGTGGCTGCCATGTGTTGTTTTCACTTGTTGAGTCCTCTGGCAGATTTTGTATCAAGCATAATTTATTTTGTTATTCTTTCTGCGTTCTGTTTTGATCATTTTATAACTTGCTATTGCTACTATCCAATATTCCTATACTTGAGCTTTAGATTGATTTGTGAGAAGGAGAATCAAAATATTGTTTTCTCAGTTCAGAAAACTCTTTTAAGTTGTTTAGATTTCATATTGTCAGAGACTCCATAGAAATTGTGAGACGAATGGTCCCTTACTTTAAAGTAAAAGGCTTATCAAAGTTTAGCTTGAAAATCTACTACCTCCTATTTTGCCTAAGTATATCTCTGAAATTATTGTCTTCGATATCTTGCATGTTGGCTTCTAGTTTTCATTTCTTGAGCTCCAAGAATATTAGAAAATGGAAAATCTATTACTCTTGTTGACTTCTTTTTACAGATTGAGAGGATTAAAGAAGCTTATGATACTCTTGAATTCATCGTAGGACTTGGGATATATTTGTTTTCCTAGTTAACTCTATTATGATTTGTTATATATCGAATGTAAATGGTGTCAAATGTACTTATGTTTCATTCGGGAATTTAGAGTAGAATTGGGTAAAGAGTGAAGATTTCTTTAATTTAGAATGAACATATAAATTTTTATTGGTGAATTTTTTTTAATTCTATAAAAAGCAATTTTCACTCTTCACTCTTTACCCTAGCAATATACCCTTTCATACTTGCATCTTTTATTGTTTTGGCATTTATCGTCCGTGCCGTAGTTCCAGTTAACTCAAATGATATAACAAGCTTACGTATTCCTTTAGTTCTGTGTTTTTTGACGTATTGAACATTAACTAGCATACTAGAAACTTGTATATTCCAAAGTTATTTCTTTTTTTTTTCTTTTCCTTTCCTTTCCTTTTTGTTATTTTTTTTATAACTTTATATTGAGGGTCATCTGGTCTCTTATTCACTTGCATACTTTCTTCATGGCTGGAAGATACTTAGCATCTGTTGCAAAGTGTGATTGAATGAGTTATAATTCAGGGTTTTCCAGGTAAATTTCAGTTATTTCAAAAAATAGATTTTCTCAATTTTTTTTGTCGATTGTTGTTATAAAGTGTGATTTCTCACGCTCTTTAAGTGGGACAAAAAAAAGCATGCGAAAGATGTTAAATGTTATAAGATTACACTTGACAATAGGTAAGAGGGAAAGAAACATCATTCCCTTTTTGTTTAGACATCATGGATTCTGCCTCATTTGCTTCATTTTCTGGTTAGTCAGCATGGTTCCTATTCACATGTCAATGAAGGATCAGATAAATTGGATCTGTGTTATGCTTTTAGGTGATGATACTTTATAGCCGCAAGTTGTTAAAATTATCAAAGCAAGTTCTACAAGAGTATTTGAATAAGTTTGATTTGTGAAATTTGGTTTGTAGCGTTGCAAGTTGTAATTACTGTCTATATTTCTCTCCGGTATTTTGTTGGCGGTGATGTTACACGACTAAATTATTTTAATGATTAAGTTCAATTAAGTTAGTTTAATAGTTTGAAAATTGATAACAAAAAATTTTTAATTGAAGAAAATGGAGAAAAAACAAGAAAGAGAGAGTATAAAAAAAAGAAAAATTTAATTAGATGTAGTTATAAAATTAAGGGATAAATATTGTTTTGGTCCCTCACGTTAAGGGTCGGAATCGAACTCGTCCCTGACGTATATTTTGATTTAAAATCGTCCTTAATGTTATATTTGGTATTAAAATCATCCTTTTTGACCATTTTACCCTTGTATTCTCTCACCTCTCTAACTTCAAACCTTATCTTCTTCACTCCACCGTTACAACACAAAACACATAGCGCAGCTCCTTCTCCTTCTTCTTCTTCACACACAACAATCACTCTTCTTTTTCTTCTTCACACACAACCATCACACACCACCTCCTTCTTCTTCTTCTTCTTCTCCATTACAGACAACCGCCACACACACTTCACCTCGACGGCGACCTCCACCCTGATGGCGGCGACCTCCACCCTGACGGCACGGCGCTCCACTCCGACGGCGCAGCAACCTCCACCCAACGGCTTAGTGACCTCCAAGCACAGCAGCGGCCAATGACGACCTTCACCTCGACGGTGCAGTGATCTCCAAGTGCAGCAGCGGCCAACGACGACCTCCACTCCGATGGCGATCTCCAAGAGCAACAACGGCGACCTCCATGATTTTTATAAGATAAAGTTTCATTCTTTCTGTTTTAAAAAGAAATTAAATATGTTGTTGTTGTTAGATTTGGAGAATTTGATGTTGTTCATCATAATCCCTAATTTCCTAATTTTTATTATTGGTTTTGTTTTTATTCTTATTTCTGGACTTTTGGATTTTTGGATTACTGTTGTATTTTTGTTTTTGAATTTTGTGTTTCTCTCTAATTTTTGTTCTTTTTTTCTTGTATTTGATTGTTCTTGATAATTAAAATGATAATTTTTTTATTTTTGTAATTGGAGATGAATTTGAGTATTTTTAATTCTTGTAATTGGATTTTGTTAATTGTATTAAGATTTGAAGTTTTGAGTTTGTTAATGGAAGAATTTCTTCTTCTGGAAGAAGAAGAACAAGAACAGAATTTGTTCTCCTGGAGGAAGAAGAACAAGAAGAATGAAATGGTGAAAAAAAGGGGTATTTTTGTCATTTAAAAAAATAAAATATTTAAAAGGACAATTTTAAAATCAAATACAACATTAAGGATGATTTTAAATAAAAATATACACCAGGGACGGGTTTGATTCCAACCCTCAACGTGAGGGACCAAAACAATACTTATCCCTAAAATTAACTTGTTTATATTCCAAATGAAATATGTTTCGTGGTTTATATTTGTTAGTGATGACTTTCAACGGGACTTTAATATTTAGGATTTTTTTTAAGATGCCTATTTTTACTACCTTAGTTTTATTTTTCCCCTATATATATATGCTAGTATGTGCATAAGTAGTGCTCGAATATCATGTTTTTTTATTTTACAAATAAGTGTTTTTTTAGCTAACATTTTGGATTAATCTATGAGTTTAATATTTTGTATTTAGTATTTTTTATATCAATATCTCAAATTTGATAAACATGATGTAAAGAAAATAGGTTATAATAAAGAAAAATGGTATAAATTATTAAGATTAGTTAGTTTTTTTTTTCTTTAAGTTTGTTTATGAAATTGCAGCGGTTCAAAACTGTTGCAAATTTTTTTTTGAAAATGCACATAAGTTTGTGGTGGTTTTGTAATTGCTGCCATTTATTTTTTAAATCCGCTCATTGCAATAGCGGTGGTTTTAAACCGCCGCTAAATCAAACAACGCTAATCCTTGGTTTTGTATCGGTTGTGTCAGCGGTTTCTTAGAACCACTGCAAAATCAAATATCCACCCCCTAAATCACAACGCTTCTGGAACTGCTGGTATCTAAAATTGCGGCAAATCCATAAAAAATTGCCGCTATTCGACGTGTGTCTTGTAGTGAACAAAAGTGACGTTACCATGTAGAGGAGGAAGATACAAATACTTATCATATTAGATTTTTAATTGGAGTTACGGATCACAAGAAATCGAAGGCAAAAGCTCATGGGAGGTCACGGTTCTTCTCAAGCACACTCTCAGTCTCTCCCTCTTTTCTTTCAAGTTCATACGGTGATGAAGGAAGGAAAATGAAAATAATTAAGGCCGATGGTGATATATGAGGATTTGTGGTGTTAAGTATTAGGTGTCATGGTTAATAAATTGATGAAACATGTGTCATAATTATATATATGTACATATGCATATAAACCACATTTCCATTTTCTTTTCTTTTGTTCACTTAGAGGCTTCCGCCAAGTGAATGGAACTAATGGTAATGATAATAATTAATGGTAATATAGTGGCTAGGTGTCAAGTTCAGGAACTATTGAATCAGCGGTTTAAATTATAAATATCTTAAATGAATAATTATGAAAATTAAATATATTATTACACAAGTAATAATGTATATAAGGTTAAATATATATGAATTACTAATATAAATGACATTAGTAACTTAAGGATGAAAGATATTTGATGAAGCATTAACAACTCTAAACTCATCAAAAAATACTGATAATTACTTATATTGACAAATATCGGACTTGATAATAATAGTAATATTAGCAAAACTTGCAAGATTTGAAGCGATCATACAAGTGTGAACTCCCTTGCTTAAGGCCACCTAAGAGCTTTGACTTGCAATAGTTACAAATAACTTTTCACTTGCCATCAATTCTTTGTCTTTTGAAATGATTCATCACATCAGAAGTTAATTTTCTTTTAATTCCACAACCATAAGGAGTTGAGCTTTCAGTTTGTGATTGTGCTACTTGAGTTCGTTGGTGTTGGTATTTTTAAACTAGCATTAGCTTCCTGTTGAGACTCAACCGTTGCTGGCAGCACTGCTACTGCACCTTGTGTTTCACCTTCCCTTGTAAATGATGAAGGTTTTTGAAAGAATTGAAACAAAACAAAACAATTCATACATAAAAACATAGCAAATTCATTCATCATTCATAAAAGTATAAGATCTATTAACAACAACATAATAACAAGACTTAGAAAGTGAAATTTTTACATTAACCCTAACTACCAACAACACTCAGAAAGTAAAATTTTCACATTAACAGTAACACAATAACAACACAAGGTTCAATAACAGTTCCAGGAGAAGAGGAAGAGGAAGATGAACCTAAAAGGTCTTTGTCGACGACAAGTTTAGCGAGGGAGACAACGACGTTCGTGAAAGAGATGATGGAAGATCTTCAGAGGCGATGGGCAAAATCGCAAGAGAGAGGGATAGAGGAAGGGACTGGAGAGTGAGCAGAGTTTATGGGTTGTGGATTCACCTTCCGCGACGACAGATCTTCACCTTCTACGATGGCGAAGCTTGCATGGGAGGGACGAGGAGACCTCAGCGACACTTACGACAAAAGAGTATGGCGGTGGCGTAGTTGGAGTCGGTGACGTCGTAGATGGTGTCGACGATGGAGAGCAGAGGGAGAGAGGCCAAGCATGGTTGGAGAGAGAGAGAGAGAGAGAGAGAGAGGGGTGGGTAGATAAGAGAGTGCAAGTGTGCAACCGTATGAGAGTTCAAAACTAACGTTTTTCTTCCTTACTTGCTATGCATCTTATATATATATAAAACTATAAAAGGCATTTAAGTAGTTTCACTTAAGTGGAGATTCAGCGGGTCCCCATAGGGAGGGTACCTCAGTGCCCACCCCTTCTCTGTTTATTAGTAGGGACGCGACTCCATCCCCGTGGAGACTTAGTGGGTCTCCATTTTCCTCCCCATCACAGGTAATTTTCACAGGTTCAGATTTTTTTGTTATCCCTACTCGTCACCCCTACTTTCAAACCATGAAGGGTAAAAGTCACAAAGCGCCCACCCGTCCTGTCCTACCCAAGCCTGCCCAAAACGGGTGGGGTAGGTTGACCCATCAAAGTCAAACGAACTAGAATTTCTAAACCATCTCGTCTAACAGGGGGACAGCGGGCTAGCTCGCTCTTTTAGCCCTTTTTGTAAAGCTAAATTATAATGTAACTAATTGCTTAACTAAGATTAATTCAATAAAATCCTAAATATAGACACTATTTTTTGAGAAAAACTCTAAACGGCCCCTGACAATTACCTCGAAAGACAACGAGGCATTTAACAAAAAAAAAATACCTAACCCAGCTCCTGATTACTTTTATGGGACTGATTAGCCCATGTAGTAGTGTTTTTTTTTTGTTTTTTGTTTTCACAGGGGCTAATCAGTCCCATAAAAGTAAAGTTCAGGGGCCGAGTTAGGTTTTTTTTTGTTGGGGGCCTCATAATCCTTTCGAGGTAATTGTCAAGGGTCGGGTTGGGTATTCATTCTTTTTTTTTCCACAATCAAAATTGATCATCAGAATACAATTCACATAATGAGAGTCTTTTGCAAAATCAAAAGTTTTTTAGCATAATCAGCGAGTAGAATATAACTGAAACAAGAAGTAGAACAACATAATTATAATTTTTATCATAATCAGTGAGCAGCAGTACTTAGAAGCATAACAATCCAGAACCCAAAGGCAGTGTGTAAAGGTGAGCAAACAATCGACGACGAGCGACGAACAACGATGGCAAATCTACGATTGCTTTGATGTCGGTGCAGAGGAGGAGATGTGGCGTTGTCGGAGAATGAGTTAAGAGAAGGCAGAGAGGCTTGAATTGAGAAGAGAATTACGGAATTGATTTTTAGGTTTTCTATTATTTTTTCATTAAAAAACAAAAGAAAAAATAAAGCGATTGCCCGCTGGTCCAACTTGCCCTACTCCCACCCAAGCTGAGGGTTTGGTGGGCTTTTTTATTTTGACGAGTTCAAAATCTTAATCTATTTGACAATTTTTGGCAGTTTGATGAGTTCGACCTATTTTGTCATTTCTAATGAAGAGTGTTAGTGGAGTTGAAGTGCAAAGTAGTTTCTATTACATGGAGTTTTTTATTATGCGTGAATTAAAATTTTATCTCTAGATCCTTATCTATCTATCTATCTATCTATCTATCTAAAAGGGATATAAAAGTAATTTGATGTCCAATTTTTTTAAAATATCTTTTATTATATGTAATTAATAAAATAAAACATTTTGTTACTTACCTAATTTCAAATTTATTATTGTTATTTTGTTACTTGGCTTACCATTAATCTTACGTCAATAACTTGGAAAATATGGAGGACCTAAGATTACATTGTTTAAAGGTCGGAACAAAAATGTTCATTTTGAATAGTCTTTGCCATATATTATTGATTGCGATGATATATATAAAGATATGGATGTGTGTTGTATGTATTATTATTAATGGCTGAAAATGAAAGAAATATGATTATATAATATCGACTATGCTACGTGTACACTATGTGTGATTATGCAGCAGTGATGTGTGACTAGAGAATTAGATAGTAGAGAATCAAAGAGTAGAGAGAAAATGTAATTGATTTTTATTCTCTTTTAGTAGCCAAGAGTGTTATTTATAGATACATCAGAGGGTATATATTACAAGAACCAAGATCAAGAAAGGTGAGGCTCTAACTACTCCTTGACTGTATCAGTTTGAGGCCCTATATTAGAAGTGGTACTCTTCACATCCCCCCTAAAAGTTAGTGTGAAATTGGAAACCACCCTAAGTTTGGTTCAAAATTTATGAAAGAGAGTTGCTGAGAGGGGCTTGGTCAGCACATCAGCTACCTGAGAATCAGAAGGAATATGAACCACAAAAAGTTAGCGTTTTGCAACTCTATCTTGCACAAAATGCAAATCAATTTCAAAATGTTTGCTGCGATTATGAATAACTGAATTGGCAGCAAGCATAACAACACTCAAATTATCGCAGAAGATGGTTGGGGAGATAGTTTGTGGTATGCCAAGTTCCTATAACAACTTCTGCACCCAGAGAACATCAGCCTTGCATCTGCCAAGCACCTGAATTCTGCTTCAGTGGAGGATCGACTCACTACATTATATTTCCTACTTCACCAAAAGATGGGATTACAGTCTAGGTAGACACAATAACCACTGGTACTTCTTCTATCCTCTAAGTCACTAGCCCAATCAACATCTGCAAACACCAGAATACGAAGATCAGTAGATTTAGAATATACTAAACCATGATGATGATACGTACCTGAGAGATATTTGGGTATGTGCTTTAGAGCTTTCCAATGATTCTTCTTGGGATTCTGCATGAATTGGCTAATCCTATTTACAAAAAAGGCAATTTCAAGTAGCATATTGAAAGCCTCCAATCAGTGAATGATATTTAGTTGGATCCGCAAACTCTGGTGAGCCTTGGGAGACGAGTTTTAGAGTAGATAACATAGGGGTAGGTACAATTTTTGATTCATGCATCTGAGCTCTGTGTAATAGATCCAGAATATATTTTGACTGAGATATGTGTAGGTCACCATTAGGTAATTTATTGAATTCTAAACCAAGAAAGTAATGCAGGCCGCCTAAATCCTTAAGAGAGAATTTATTGTGAAGAGATTGAATGAGAGTTTTTATTTCAGATGCATTACAACATAAACTAAGAGGTAGATAGTAGAAGTGTTAGTGATTCGAACAAATAAAGAGTTATTAGCCTTAGTATTAGTAAAACCATAATGAAAAAGGGTGGAGCTAAGAGCAGAAAACCAAGCATGAGGTGCTTGCTTCAAGCCATAGAATGTCCTATCTAACTTACATACTAAAGTAGAGTTAGAGGAAGCAAAACTTGGTGGTTGCATCATATAAACATCCGCATCCAATGTGCCATTTAGAAAGGCATCATTGAAATCGAACTGCCGCAGAGGCCAGCTTTTTGTCACAGCAATAGAAATCATAGTCCTAATGGTAGATGATCTTATAACAGGACTAAAAATCTAGTTAAAATCCAAATTTTTAACTTGGTGACATCCATTAGCTACTAGTCTTGCCTTATATTTTTTTATTGTATTGTCCGGAGCTCTTTTCACGACATACACCCACTTCATCCAATGACTGTGGCGTTGGGAGGAGGTGTTGTGAGAAGCCAAATGTGATGTTTCATTAAGGCATTATATTCTTTTTGCATGGCCCCTAACCAGTGGGAAGAATTCAAGGCATGTTTCAAGGATGTTGGTTTTGGAAAAGATAATGGAAAGAGAAAGTAGCACTTAATACTTTTGGTTTGTAAATGCCAGATTTTGACTTGGTAACCATACTATGTTGGTTTTGAGTGACCTGGGGGGTGGGGGTTTGGCAAAAAACAGGAGCTCCTGAGGGTTTAGTTTCTATCGCTTGAATTGGAGTAGCACCAGAAACATTTAATGAGGAGTTGGTGGAAGGTTGGACTGAGAAAGGATGAAGATTTGAGAGATGGGAATTGGAAGAGGTTGATATAAGGGAAGAATTGGCAGGGTGTACAATCTCAACAGTTGGAATATGAGGAGGTAAAATAGGAGGAGCTAAATCTTTGGAGGAAGAACCTGCAGTATAGGGTTGGCAACGGGGCGGGTAGGGGCAGGTTTTTGCTAACCCGACCCCGCTCTGCCGTACAACAACCCGCAAAGAACCCGCCCCGCTTCTACCTGCAGGTAGTAAAACGTTGAACCTTAACCCGCCCCTGCGGGTACCTGCCCCGCCCTATAATTATTAAAATCCAATAAATAAAATTAAATTTCAAAATTTATATAACTATCATCACATACATAACATAAATTAAAGTAAAAATTTAAATATGATACAATATTATTAATCATTTACTAATTATTTTACATATATTATACATATTATATATTAAAATTATATATATTATATATATAGTGGGGCGGGTAGGGGCGGGTGTTACCTAAACCCCACCCGGCCCTGCCCTTCCCAAGAACCCGCCCCACTAAAAACCCGCCTCGGTGTGGGTAGGAGTGGGGTGGGTACCCACGGTTCAGGTGGTATTGCCATCCCTACTGCAGTATGAATGCTAGAAACAACAAATAAAGATGAAAAGGAAAACAACTGTTAATCAAAGATAACATTTCTTGCAATATAATTTTTTCTTCGGATGTAAGACATTTGAACCATTTAGACTGAGGAGCATAGACCAGAAAAATACATTGTTAAGACCTATAGTCCATTTTATGAGTGTTAAAGGGTCTGAGATGAGGATAGCATGCACAACCAAAAACTTTTAGCATGTTGTGATTTAGTTTCACATTATGTAACATCTCATAAGGTGATTTATAGTTCAAAACTTTGGTAGAAAGTCTATTGATAAAAAATGCAGAGGTCAAGAACGCATCTTCCCAGAAAGAAAATGGAAGTTTAGCAGTGGCAAGAAAAGATAAATTCATCTCAGCCAAGTGTCTATGCTGTCTCTCAACAACTCCTTGTTGTTGATGGGTGCGTGGACAAGACAAGCGATAAACAATACCATTTTCTTGAACAAAATACTTGAAAGAGGATGACAAGAATTCTTTATCGTTGTCTGGTTGCACTTATTTTAAGAAAAAATCAGTTTGTTTCTCCATTAGAGTTTTATACTGTTTAAAAATTCCAAACACTTGAGATTTATTTTGAAGCAAATACAGACAGGTGTATCTACTAATGGCATCAACAAAACTTACATAATACCTAAAACCACATCGAGATGCATTTGGAGCTGGACCTCATATATCAACAAAAATTTGTTCCCAGGTAACAAAATTGGTATCATCCAATTTGTCAAGAATAGGTTGGAGGAGAGATTTGTTGCTATTGGCTAAAGCATTCGAAACAATCAAAGTCATGGGTCAGAACCTTGAGAACAATGATGATGCTAATGGATCTGAAATTTTGCCTTCACCCGAGAGTAAAGATGCAAAAAAAAAAAAAATCCGAAGAATAAGAAACGTGGTGTTGTTGTTGATGCTGCAGTTTTGGAATCGGGCGCTATGAATCGCGATGTTCCAATTGAGAAGACGAAGAAGACCTAGAATTCAAAGAAAAAGAAAAATGTGAAGGCTCTGATACCATGTGTGATTATGCAGCAGTGATGTGTGACTAGAGAATTAGAGAGTAGAGAATCAAGGAGTAGAGAGAACTGTAATTGATTCTTATTCTCTTTTAGTAGTCAAGAGTGTTATTTATAGATACATCAGAGGGTTATATTACAAGAACCAAGATCAAAAAATGTGAGGCTCTAACTACTCCTTGATTGCATCAATTTGAGGCCCTATATTAAGAGTGTCTTCACACTCTAAAATCAGCCACAAAAGTCAGTATAAAATATATGTTAAAATACAAATACATATTAAAAATAAATTAAACCACACATATATTTAGATATAAATATATTGGTAACTAATTTTGGTATATAAATAACATTTTTGATATAATATAAGTTTTAATTGGAACAAAAATTTACTAACTAAAAATTTAAATAGTGTATCAAATCAAGATTAAACTAAAATGACTTTTTAAATAATTTATAATACATATGGTAGATGTAATATTAATGTATATTTGTATATATATCTTATCGGCTTTATTGGTCACAAATAATAAATATTGGATAGTTATTGTATACCATGAAATACAAATCTTTTTTCTTCTTTTATTTTTAATTTCAAGCTAAATAAGTCACATCACATGCAATTTGTAGTAACAAAAAAAATTATTATAAAGGACGTTAAAAATATTTAATTATTAAAAAGGATTTTTAATATTAAAATTATTTAGAAGGTTTAATTTTATAATATTTAAAGAGAAAGACCAAATTTTTTTTATGAAGAGACAAATATATCCATAAATTATTTTTTTTTTTAAACATATTTTTTTTCTAATTTTTTATTATACTCTAATCTTTTAATGGGGAGAAGAACTTATGATTAGCTTTTTCAAAAAATTTGAAACGAACAATTTCAACAAAATCTTTCAATTTTTTATATGACTACTTTGTCAATAGTTGAGACTCAATCGGAAGATATTGTAGATTATATTCCTACAAATATAATTTTTATACAGATGTCCAAATATTTATCGAGAATCTTTTTGTTAGTCTAAAATAATCAATACATAAAATCAGAGTAAGTGATTGTTTAGATTCGCGCGAGAACATGCACTTTAAATGTAAAAGAAAAAAATCGAGAATATATTTACTCTAACTCATAAAGAGAAATGCATTAGAGTACTAAAGTATATTATACATCTGAATTTAATGGGGTAACATACATATCTTACCAAAGACAAGTAATTTATTTTAGTTAATTACTATAGTAATATTTACTACAACGATAAAGAATCAAATTATCATTATATTTATTCATTTTTCTACTTTTTCTTCCAAGAAATTTCGAATTACTTTTTACTAACTGGGGCCTCCTTTCACCACTTTTTTGGGGATAATTTATAGGGTTCATAACTACTCTTTTTATTACAGGATGTTTACTTATCCAACATTTAGATCTTGCTCCACTCAAAATTTCAATTAGACTATTTTGGCAGGCATTTTCTTTCATCTTCATTCTCAAATCTGATTACCGCCTCTATTTTCTCATCACTGTCTTCCCTTTCTTCTCTATTTGCTCTTGCTCTTGGTTTTATTGTGTTGCAAGCATCAATAGAATTCAGATTGATTGTCACTTAACTATTTTTTTTGGCCCTGGACAATTATCTTGGACAATTATCTCGAAAGACAACAAAATTCTTAACAAAAAAAATCTAATCCAACCCTTGATCTTTACTTTTATGGGACTGATTAGCCCCCGTAAAGTGCCTCGTAGTACTTTAGAAATAATTATCAAAGTATCGAGTGGGATATTCACTCTTTTTTATCAGACTCTATCAGAGCCACTCTATTATCATACTTCAAACTAATTTTATCTTTGGTCTTTATATAGTCCATTCTTTAACCATTCTTTAATCTATTCATAATTTTTGTTTTGAAATTGTGAGTACTTTTAGAAACTTTTAATAATTTTGCTTTTAAAATTTTTACTCCTTTCAAATAAATTCTCGTTGCTTGCACATACATGGGAGCAGAAGCATGGAGGTGAGCTCGTGAACCACGTAGAAGAACACGACGCACATTTTGAAAAAGACAAAAGTGTGCTTAGCCGAGTGAGAAGAACGAAAGTTACATAATGTCCGATTTTTTTGGTGAAGAACGCGACATAACTTTTATCGTATTCTGACTAATTATAATTAAAAACATCGCATTTTATAGCTTAATTTTAAATATCACATCTTGAAAATACATAAAAATTATTTTTTATTCATATAATTTTTTTTCTTATTTTTTAAAAAATATTAAAACTGAAAAAAAAAAAAGAGCTCAAAGAAAGAAAACAAAAAATTGAGAAAAAAGATAAACAAAAAACACTGATATTTTTTGAAAGGCGCTCATTTTTAATTTCACTTTCATTTAAATTATTATTTTTTATCCGATTCCCCCTACTATTTGTTGAGATCGTCCCCAACTAGGGGTGGCAACACTACCCGAACTCGCGGGTACCCACCCCGCCTCTACCCGCTCGGGGCGGGTAATTACCCGCCCCCGCACCGGGGCGGGTTTTAACGGGGCGGGGCGGGGTCGGTTTAGGTTAAACCCGCCCCTACCCGCCCCGGTATATATAATATATATATATAAATATATATATTTTTAATATATAATATATGTTACATATATAAAATAATTAGTAAAATGATTAATAATATTATATCATATATAAATTTTTACTTTAATTTATGTTATGTATGTAAATGGTGGTTATATAATTTTTAAAATTTTATTTTATTTGTTGGATTTAATAATTATAGGGGCGGGTAGGGGCGGGGCGGGTACCCGCAGGGACGGGTTAGGGTTTTACATTTTACTACCCGCGGGTAGGACGGGGCGGGTTTCATGCGGGTTTTTTGTAGGGCGGGACGGGGTCGGGTAGAGCAAAAACCCGCCCCTACCCGCCCCGTTGCCACCCCTATCCCCAACACTTTGTTTTTACTAAATTTTTAATTTTTAAGCAATTAAATCGTTCCATCATTTTTTGTTTTAAATAAGTTTAAATTTTGTTAAAGGAAGTGATTCTGATAAAAATGTCAAAAATATCTTTTTTTTTTAATTTTTTTAATAATTAAAATTTAACACATATAATCAATTAAACTGTGTTATTTTTATTAAAATTAGACTAGACAAATCAGTTTAGTAAAAAATTAATAAATAAAATTTTAAACCGGTCTAGATTAATATAAAAAATAACTATAATATCTTTATTATAAAAAATAACTAAAATGTCCATATATATATATATATATATATATATATTGAAAACTCTAAATTCTAATTTTATGACGACAGAAAAAAAAAAGGACTAAAATTTAGAACTCTCAAAATTAATATATATATATATATATAATAAGAATATTTTAGTCATTTTTTATAATAGGATATGGTAGTCATTTTCTATAAAAAATAAATATTAATTTAGACCAGTTCAAAATTTAATTCACTATTTTTCGATCAAATTAATTTGTCTGACCTAATTTTGATAAAAAAAAATACGACTTAATCGATTATATGTGTTAAATTTTAATTATTAAAAAATATCTTAAAAAAAAGACATTTTAAGCATTTTTATCAAAGTAACTTTTTTGTTAAATTATAAATCTCTCCAGCTATTTCTTTTTTTTTAATTTCAAATTTTTTATTTAAAAAATTGTCCTTACCTACAGATTTGTCTTATTGGTTTAAATTAAAAATTTCAAAACACTGAAGTTACTAAATACTATGATCCAATTTGAAAAAACAACTTAATTAAGCATTCTTTTAAAAAAATAGCTTAAACAATAAATAATTATATTAAAAGTAGTTTATAAATAAGTTATTTTGTTTTTAAGTTTTTAGTTCTAAAAGTGCTTATTTTAAAAGAAATGTGATAAAAAATAATAGTATTAGGAGAGAAGTCATTTTTTTTAACTTCTCTACAAACTTCTAAATAACTTTTTAAAAACTGTAATTTAATTTTAAAAATTACACCAAATATTAATACTACTATTTTTCATAAGTTAAAAATTCAAATAAGTTACTTTTGATATATATTTTACATTTCACAATATTCCCACCAATACTTATAAAATTCAATTAAATATCAGTGTTATTGATGGATGAAAAATCCAAAGTTACTTTCTTGAAATACATTATTGATGATTTTCAATAGAGGGAGACGTCAATAGTTCGATTTTTATGTCAACCTCTTTTGATGATCTGTAATTCTGTATCCATTCATGGCGTAAAAATATTTTATATTTGATTATGTATTCTTTTTAATTTTAAATAAATATTTACTAACAAGTATCTTAGGATAAAGAAAAAGTTTTTATAGAAAATACAAAGTAAATGTTAATTTCTTGAATTTTCTATTTATTTAGTACATAGAAAAATATAAAAATATTATTAATTTATTCTCTTAATCAATGTTTTTTAGGACACATGTTTACTTTATGTGGCTCATATAAATGTTTATTCGTAGTTGGAAAACATATTAATACACACTGTTAGCCTTTTTTTTTTCAAAAGTAATTCTATTAAATGAAAATAAAAAAAGGCAAGAGAGATTTATAAAAATAAATAATTAATTAATAAAGATAATTTTATTTAACTAATCTAATTAATCGTAAATAATTATTATTATTTTTAATATATATAATTATATAATTGTATGGGATTAAAAAAATAATATTTTATTAATAAAAGTAATATTTATATATAATTATATAATTGTGTGAGATTAAAAAAAAATAATATTTTATTAATAAAAGTAATATTTTTCCATAATCATTAATTGAATTTGCTAGAAAAAGAATTGCATTAGATAATAGTAACATGACAAACTAAGATGGCTCTAAATAAAGTGGGGGAATTATCTCATAGACATATATGGTGATTGGTGACAAAAGATGAATTTTTCTGGTGGCAGCATATCTTCAAAAGCTTACAAAAGATGGTAAATTGTGAAAGCCAAGAGCGTGCTGCATTTGTGAGGTTGATGGCAAAAGGAGACTCAAATGAAAATTTGAAGTTTTGATTTTTGAACATTAAATGTGTATTTGAATTGGTAATTTTGAATGAAAGTGATTTTATATAATTAATTAATTTTGAATAGCAGTAAGTTTATGTTAATATAATTTATATTTGGTAATTTTATATTAAAATTAATTTTAATAAAATAAATATTATTTAAATAATATTAATTAAAATTATTTTTAGATAAATAATTATTAAAAAAATAATAATAAATTATAATATTATTTTTATTATATTTAATTTTTTAATATTTTTTAGTATTTTTTTTAGTATTTTTAGTACTTTTTTAGTTTGTTGCAATTTTTTATTGTTATTATTATTTATAATTTTTTGTTTAATTTATTTTATCTAATAAAATTAATAAATTATATTATAAAAAATAATAATAATTTAATACACAAAAATTATAATTATAAAAATGTATAATATGAAATTAAACAAAAATTAACAAAAAAATAAAAATAATAAAAAAAATTCATATAAAAAATAATAAAAATTATATAAATAAAATAATAACATATATAAAAAATAAGATTGATAAAAGAAAATTAAAATTTAGAATTAATGACTGGAATGTTGATTTAGTAAACACAAAAATTAAAATATTTTGCTTTCTGTAAATGCGAATTTGAAAATCAAATCCCATCTTCGTTCGTAACGGAGAAAAAAAAGGCATCCCAATCAAAACTAAGTACACCATGACTATGAACTAAATCCTCCTTATATTAGTGCATGCATGACACTTGTTAGATTTATCAGATAAAAATTTCTAGAATAGTCTGCTTCACTTATAAGCCAAAATTGGCGAAGTAGAAGCACGCGCCGATAAGTAAAACTGAGTGCTATACTCTATATGTGTTTTTTTTTTTTAATTAATAAAAAATTGGTTAAAATAAGTAATTAACAATTGAGAAATATTAATAATAAGAATAAGATAATAATAAAGATAATAATAATAAATAATAGTAAATTTTATTTTTTAAAAAAAATTTATGAGAGCATAACATTTCACCTTAAGGAGTCTGGGTGAAAAATCTATTTTAATTCAATAATAATAATAATAATAATAATAATAATAATAATAATAATAATAATAATAATAATAAATACTTGTCATAATTGTATCATAAAATAATAAATGATCAATATTTTTTTCCTTATATTTAAGTCAGCTAATTTCTCATTTTTTAAACTAAAACTACTAATTTTCTAGCATTTTGTATCTATAAAAACCTATAAATTTGATGATTATTGTATTTATTTTTATTTTTGACGTATATCTTATATTATTGTTTCTAATAATTCTTTTTATAAATTAGTAGGTAAATTTTATATTTTTAATATAATTATAGATTTATTGAGTTAAGAAAAAGAATTTCAGTTGTTGAATTAAAATATGAAACTAAAAATTGAAAAATATGAAAAAGATGAATACTATAAAAATGGTTACTTAAAAAAAATACAACACTTCACTAAAAAAAACTCGAAGAAAAAACTTAGGGATTTCAAGCATTTAATAATTCTTCTAAGAATTCAATTTTGCAAGAAAGGTACATGCATTCTACATTTATGAGTTTGACTCCACCTTTTTTTTTTCACTCCAGAAGTATTTTTGGTACACAATAAAAACAAATTTAAATAAATCAGAATTTTTTTTAAATAAAAAAATTATTTTTCAAAACTTTAATTTTTAATTTTAATTTTTTAAATATAATTTTTTTATTTAAAGTAAGTTTTCTGTACTTCCAACTAACTCTTTAATTTTTATAGAATTTCGAATTTTACTTCAAATTCTACAAAAATAACTAACTCAAATTTTTAAGCTTCATAATAAACAATGATAACTATTATCATTATTTCCAAATTTCAGAGTACACAAAAATAAATTATATTTTTTATTGAAAAATAATTTCTTGTTAAATATTATTTTGTTAAATAATATTTTTTATATAATAATTTTTTTATTATATATATAAAATTATATAATATTAAAATTTTATTTTACGTTGATTAATTACTTCTGAACTAAATATATAATATTAAATAAATATATAATTTTAGATATTATATTAAATAAAATAATTTTAAATTATTATTTTTTTAGTATTATTAATTTTACTCTTTTTAAATAATTTTTAAATAAAATATATTTTTTATTTCTTAAATTTATCAAAAATTTAAAAAAAATTTAAATTTTTTTATTTAATTTTATTCTAAAATATTTTATTTACATAAAAATATTTATCTTTTACAATTAATTTTTTAAAAAAATTAAATTCAATTCAATAATAATTTTACAAAAATAATTTTTAATATAAATATTTTTTTATTATCAAATATTATTATTAAATTGATTTAAAAATTTAACCATTAGTAATATATTTAATATAAATAAAAAAAATTTAAAATAAAATAAAACTAAAAATTTTTTAAAATTTTTGACTCGGAATATTTTTCTCCACCAATTTTGTCCCAATCCCAAGTCTCCATCCATAAATATCGGCATCAACACCCACCAGAACCCACAACACATCAAAAACTTCACTGAACACACTCCAAAATCCAACCAACCATGGCTTCCACCACCATCTCCTCTCCCTCCTTCACCAAAACCGCAAGCCCTTCTTCTCTCCTCTCCCATAACACCGTGTTCCGCCTGAACCCCCAACAACATGCACGCAAAAACTTCAACCTCTCCCTCCGCGCATCCATGTCAGCATCATCACCATCACAACCACCGTACGATCTCCAGTCCTTCAAGTTCGAGCCAATCAGGGAGTCGATCGTGTCACGGGAGATGACCCGCAGGTACATGACAGACATGGTGACGCACGCCGACACCGACGTTGTGATCGTGGGTGCCGGTTCTGCCGGGCTGTCGTGCGCCTACGAGCTCAGCAAGAACCCGTCAATCAACATAGCCATCATTGAACAGTCTGTCAGTCCCGGTGGTGGCGCTTGGCTCGGTGGCCAACTTTTCTCTGCCATGGTAAACCTTTTCATTTATGTATATCAATACACAATATTTAATGTTTATTGCCTATTCCGGAGAGCAGCAAGAATTTGTGGCCGGATTCTTGCAACAATTTCTCTTATATGTACATGCATGTTTTAGCAAGAAAATTAACTGTGAAAGCTTTTAAATTTTTCATAAGTTTAATATATAAGAAAATTTTATTATCAAAATTAGGAAGACCCAAAAAAAGGAGCCATACTAAAAATCAAAAGTGGTGATTTGTACTAAAAATATAAGTTCGGGGTAGATGTATGTGTCGCCGGCCCTGAAAATTGAAGAACAAAAATGTTAATTGTATATTAAAATTAATCGTTATATTTGAATTAATTTTTGTATTGATATATAATTTAATTTATTTTTAATATATATTTTATATTTAATATATATTTTATATTACTAATTGAAAATTAATTTTAATAATTTATTGTAATATACACCTAATATGGGTTGATTTAAAAAAATGATTGAAGCATGTTAAGATGGGTTCTCTGTTGAGGACTTTATTATGTCCGATGTTCTGAAGAGGATGAAAGATCTAATACATAGACAGACTGTTCCCCCTGTTCTAGTTTTTAGTGCCAAATATTAATTTATTCATAATCAGGAAAGAAAACATATTATTATTATTATTATTATTATTATTATTATTATTATTATTATTATTATTATGTGTTGTGTTACTATTTTGTTCTGGCAAATATTTCAAAAAAGAAAAAAATAAAGAATATATTGTTATGTGAAAATTTACTTTTATTAAATATAAAAAAAGTAAAATAAAACATTCAAACTAAATTTTAAATTTGAGCTATTTAAAATAACTATATTAAGAAACGAAAATAAATTAAAATTATACACCCCAACAATATCAAATATATTCATACTATCACGTAAATAAATTGCAATGAAGTGTCAATTCAACGTGATTGCGCACCATGATTTCTCATTTTCCAGTAATTCTATTGGCTGACAATTTGGGGAAAAAATGTTCTTATACTATGCTTGATGCTAAAAAAATTTCTTATACTAATATATTGTCAATAATCAATAATACAGAGAAAGGATGTCATGTTATGTTAATCCGGATTGATCATTTTATTAATGCTTTAAAACACTCTTTGTTTAATATAATTTCTAAAACATTCAATAGTATATTATCACATTTTGTTGCAGGTAGCAGGGGTGGAGCCTCATGTAGTAAAAAGGGACAATGGCTCCTCCCAAATTTCAAAATTTTTTTTATTTTAAATTTTAGTTTAGTCCTCTTAAAAATTTTATTTTATTCTTTTTCTATTACAAAATTAATTTTTGATCCTTCCCTAAAATTTAACATAGCTTCGCCCCTGGCAGGTAGTGCGTAAGCCGGCACATCTGTTCCTAGACGAGCTCGGCATTGAGTACGACGAGCAAGAGAACTACGTGGTGATCAAGCATGCAGCGTTGTTCACTTCAACCATCATGAGCAAGCTCCTCGCCCGCCCCAACGTGAAGCTATTCAACGCTGTGGCGGCCGAGGACTTGATAGTAAAGAACAACAGGGTTGGTGGTGTTGTGACAAACTGGGCCTTGGTGTCAATGAACCATGACACACAGTCATGCATGGACCCAAATGTGATGGAGGCTAAGGTTGTGGTTAGTTCATGTGGGCATGATGGGCCGTTTGGGGCCACAGGGGTTAAGAGACTCAAGAGCATTGGGATGATTGATAGTGTTCCTGGGATGAAGGCACTTGATATGAATGCTGCTGAGGATGCTATTGTCAAACTCACTCGGGAGATTGTTCCTGGAATGATTGTTACTGGCATGGAAGTTGCTGAGATTGATGGTGCCCCTAGAATGGTAAATAAATTTTTTAAATCTTTTGATTTGTCATCCAATTCTGTTACCAAGTTTTTTTTTTAACAGAGGAAGAATTTTAAATTTTTTAAGTTTTTAACATTTTTTTAATGCATTAAAAACTTCAATTTTTTTTTTAGTTTTGGATTGCAAACCTTTTACTTTTTCTTTTGGACACTCGCTAGCAAAATTTTTGTCCTCAAACTAAATCACATTTAAAAGTTTTGGACTTTGGATCTTAATTAATTTGGACCGAATATACTCAAAAGTTTGGAAAGAAATGATTTTCCTAATGAGACAACTCTCTTTATTTTGAGTTGGACCGTGTCATAAGATCATATCTATTTGTGTGCATGATGACATCTTTCTTGTACATTATCAATTTTCCTTTTGGTGCTTTTGTTTGTATATAATTGTTTTTTCTTTAACTTTTTCGTAGAAAAAACTTTTAATCGCATATCTAATTAAGGTTGTTACTGTATATCCAATGGAATAGCAGACAAAACCCAACAAAATAAAAAAGACTTGTGTAGTATCGCTACAATGCTAGTCTTACACGGTGAAATCATTTTGAAATAAATAACATTAGAATATATTTAAGATATTATATATCAATACAGAATTTAGATATATCTCGAATTAATTTTATGTTTATTTAATTTAATATTATTTTGATTTTATTATGATTAAATTTTTATTTTGACCTATAAACAAACACGTTTTGTCATATATTTTTATATGGATAATAATATCATCTATCTAAATATAAAGTTTATTAATGAGTTATTATTATTAACAACTTTAATAAATAATAATGCAGGGTCCAACATTTGGGGCAATGATGATATCTGGGCAGAAGGCAGCACATCTGGCTTTGAGAGCACTGGGACTCCCAAATGCTATGGACTACGCTGGAAACATCTCCCACCCTGAGCTTGTCCTTGCTGCTGCACAATCTCCTCATGTTGTTGATGCTTAAAATCAATATTCCATTAAGTTGGAATTCACCCGAAATAAGAAAAACAATTTAAAATTATAATAATAAATCTCTGTTTAGCTGTGTTAGTAAGTAATGTATGGTGGTAGATTGTGGGTTGGTTTATGTGAGACTCTTATAAAGTTTGTTAATGACATGAATATGTGTTGCCTACATTGCTGCCTTTGTCTAATGTTTTTAGTGCTTTAAAAATTTTCTTTTGCAATCTGATCCAAAATGAAAAAAAAAAAAAGTACAAGTTAAACTCTTAATTTATGTAAAACTATTCAAAATGTCCTTTTAAAGAGGTTTAAATATTATTTCTTCTCTCTGTATGCATTGTGAACAACTAAACTATTATATTAAGGGATGGGACTATCCAAATTCAATATTTAATTAGGCATTAAGAAAATCAGATACTCGTTCCGTGCTTTTGGCTATTTGCTTAGTCAGCTTTTAATGGTATTGACTATTGACATATGGCGAGTTTTTGCCTACACCTCACACAATGAGATTCATCATTAGTCTCATACTTTCTGCTTTCGTGTCGCTTAGAGAGTGTTATGCGTGGCTAATTTTTTGTTGCGTGTCAGGAAATGACACAACAGGTAACCATGTATCGAGAGAACAGGTTTTTTGGGAAATTCTTAAAAGTTTGACAAGATTGGGAGGAGCCGCTCTACTGTACAAATTTAAATTGATTCAGATATACAGATATTTTCATTTTGTTGAATTGCTTTGTGACATGTGGACTTCTTATCTCTTTTAAGGGAGTAGCTTGGCAGATTATATGTCTGAGGGAGCCGCACAAACAGCCGAACTATTAATAAATTTTGGGTAATTATTGATGGGCTTTTTTTTTAGAGAATTGCTTCTATTTTTAGAGCTTTCTATTATATTATTGTTATATTATATAAAAGGTCCATAGAAGTATATTAGACTATTAGTTTACTAGAATAGTATCAAATAGAAATTAATATTAATAGTATTATCGAACTGGTGGATATAGAACTGAATGATCGTAAATTTATGTGGTTCAAGGGGTTAATCATGTAGTCAAATTAATAAAATATTGGTGAATTTGATTTTATTGTTATCATTTGGAGCACTTGGTTGAAAAGAAATCACAGAATTTTCAAAAATAAAGTATTGTAGGAGTAGTTAACAAATCGATTAAGAGTTACAAATAGTAGAGTGATATTTAATCTTTTGGGTTGTTAATGACTTTTATCAAAGATGATTAGAAATTAGTTTATTTTATCTGTTTAGTATTTTTTGTGGAGACGTTGATGCTCCACCTTGTTGTGTTGAGCTTTTTATTTAAAAAAAATATATATATTAAACCACCATAATAAAAAAAATCAATATTAAACTAAAGAATTAACGTATGTAATCCTATTTCCCAACAAAAAATAAAGCATTCCAACATTAACTACATATAAATATTAATACGGTGGGAGGAAAATAATAATAATAATAATAATAATAATAATAAATTAATAATAATAATAATAATAATAATAATAATAGTCAACCATATTTAACTAGAGATTTTGTACTTATGTTCACACCAAATGTAAACTACATTTGTCAATTATCATAAATTCATATTTATAGAATCAAAGTATATTGAAAAACGTTAAAACATAATAATGAATATAGTTATAACGTATTATAAAAAATTTAACGATTAAGTTTATTTTAATAAACATATGATTGCTTCTTATAAAATAAAAGTCCCCCTGTGGAGACAATAGTTTATTTGTACAATATGTATAATTACAAAATGAACATCTCCCATACTATCTAGAATAATCATCCGAGTACTAGGGATAATAAACATCTTCCCAAAAGCTTAAACTGATTTTTGGATTTACTAAGGATCGAAACCTTTCAGATCTAGAGCTCTAATATCATGTCATGATACCACTCATTCCAAAAACTTCAGTTAATGGGAAAAGGTAATACTAATGGTTATATCTTTAATACTCTCTAAATCTCTATTGTACACATTATACAAATATTCCATTAGTTCCTCATTCTTTCCCAATAAATAATGTTACATTACTTTATCTATTTTGTACTTCACTTGAAATTTAATTTGGAATTATAAAAGATTAAATTTAATAAAAGAATATGAAATTATGTGTTTAAGGCTTTAAGAGACCTATATGGACTAATAAAAAAATAATAAAAAATTATATATTTATATTATGAATTCAATTAACGTGTCTTTAGATTATATAATAAGTTTATTGATGATACACTGATTTATAATTTAGTCAAACCCAAAATAAATAAAACATAATCTACATACGTCATACAGAACGACACCTACTTGACCTCATAGAAGTCGGTCATAACGACAAAAACATGACCCTACTTATTTAAATAAGTAACTAATTCCTATTATCATTCTTATTTATCTAGAAAGGAGATCTTAAAAAAACTCCCTATTAAAGGAAGTAACCAACCCATTATCAAAAATAGGACTAATAAAAAAATAGTTATTGACTCTATATCTATAGTTATAAATACCCTGACATCCTCAAGTATATATACTTCGAACTCAATCTACTAAAAATCTGTTTAAACTCTTGCTAACTTAAATATCAGAGTCCCTTGTAGGTACCACCCCCACCTCCTCAAAAGAAACTCAGACGACGACACCTCGACTTCGAAAGATGTTAGATGCTGTCCCAAAAGAGTCTGAATCTCATATTAAGGTCTAAATCCATCCGTTTCAGGTAACCTTCGGAACACTTATCATTATTGAAAAGTTTTAAATATTTTTATTTAATAAATACAAAATAAATGTATTAATTTTTTTATATTTTTAATAAAAATTTTTTATTTTATAATTTTAACATATGCCTTTAGAGCACAAGATAGATACATTCTTATATTAAAATTTTTGTTTTCTAATGGTATCTTATTTTTCTTTAAAGTTAACATTAAAAAATTTATTTTTACTATTTTTAGTATGTTAAAAGTAAACTATAGAGACATTTTAGTCATTTAAAATTAATGTTAAAATGAAATTTTAGTCTCTTATGATAGATTATGTGAATATTTTAGTTTTTATAAATTTAAATTCAAATTTTAATTTTTAATATAATTTAACAATATTTATTAATTTTTAATTGAAAAGGGTATAAAATTAATTCTAAAAGGTTAATTAAAGTATTAAGAAAGATACTTTAATTTTTTTGCAATATTACTCAAAAGAATATTTTAATAGTTTTTTAGTTAATTAGAAGGACATTTTCTTATGAAATAATTAATATATATGATATATGATATGTTTTTAAATTTAATTAAATATTTGGGTAAAAATATAAAAAGATATAAATTGTTGTGGCTAAATATGATTTATTTACTTATTAATGATATGGTGTTAAATGATCATATGATTAATTTAATTCGATGGCATATATATATATATATTTTGCCAAATATTAACCATACATCCACCCAAATTCAATTATATTAACAAAAAATTTATTTTCACCTACTATTTATTAAGAAAAAGTATAGAGAGACAATAAATTTAATGTACAATGTGTATAATAAGGATAAAAAAATTAAATTCAGATGATAATTAAGTTAATTAATTTTTAATAATTTTTAATTTTGAATTAAAAAAATAATGATTTACAACTGCGACAATTACATATCCCATAAATCCCCCTCCGCATGTAATGCGACTTCTTCAGAAACGTTCTTTTCGTTTAGTCTCTTCCCTTTTCACCAGTTTGTCGCCGCCAACAACATCAGTCGTCGCTGCCCAAAGCACCGGCCGACACCGCACTGCGCACCGCAAACGTCCAAGCAATACCATCGTGCACTTTCCTTCATTGGCGCAGCCCCCCAACGCGCTGGCCGTGCAGCCCCCAGCAGCCGACGGGTTTCACCATTCTTGCGTCTTCATCCGCGACAGATGAAGAGACAGACGAGGCGGTCGTTTCATACGTGCATCACTCCGTGCTATACATATCAACAATCAACGAAGATACAGAATTAACGGCAGAGATGGCAAAAAATTTATTGGTCCATGGCTTTGATTGCCATATATTCACATATCCACAATTAATGAAAATACAGAATCTTTAGCTCTTTTTTCTCCCTTCTTTAACACCTCTGATTTAATTTTTCTCTCTTTCACAATCTAGTTACAATTGACTCTCTCCACCGTATAAATGTACTAGATGTTCAATTCACTAGATATATAGATGGTTATTTTAATTTTTAATTAGATGATTATTTTGTTCACTTCAATTTAAGTATATATAATTAACAAATGCTGGATGGATGGGGAGGAAGTGATTTGGGGGGAGGGGGTAAAAATTGTTTGTAATTTAGGGGGTTTGGATGGTTATTTCGAAAATAATTGAGTGAAAATTTTTGAATTTAGGATAATTTGTAGAATAATTTTTATTTTTTATCTTTATTAGGCTAAATAATCAACCCATTGTACACATTGCCAAAATTTCTCATTGTCTCTCTAACGAAATTTATTCACTAAATATACTTCCACATTAAAAATAAAAGCTCCTCAAAACAATTAACACTAACACAAACACATTGATTTATATCCAGTAACATGTCATCTATTTGTATGCTCACTTATTTATCGCTTTTGTTGGTTAAACAAATTTACTTATCTAGTAATTCTAATGAAGTCCCATGTCTAAACTAATTCCTGTAAAATATGGGTTCATAATAGCCCAATGTATGTATGAGGTGTATATTAACCATCGCTCATGACCAAAAAACAACCACTTTTCAGTTCTTATCATTGGCTAAAGTAGAAAAGTTGCAAGCTAGCCATAAGAGATACTACATCAACCTCTATCAATTCTGAGAAGCTGTTCCCTGCTCATAGACAACATATCTGTATCAACAACTAATTGAATCTAACAGAATATCTTTATTTACATATCTGTACGTTATAATTCATTTTGTTGTTATTATTATCTATTAATATATAATAGAAATGTAGTAGTTAGTTTACAAGTGAAAATTTGTATGATCAACTAATGGAATTTTGTATGACAGACATGTAGCACAGCAGTAAAAATTAATAAAAAAAATAAAAATTCTAAGCTTTACGAACAAACAAAATTATAAAATTATTGAACGAAAATTTTGATTGAATTCGAATTCGAATTTAAAATAGATCACCTTAAAACATTCATTTTCTCTCTGAGAGAGAGAGAGAGAACATGGCGACTAAACTGCTCCATAACACTCATAGGTCCGAACATGACTTAATCTTGCAGCTTCTTCACTGATACGTGCTTCAAATGTTCGTGATATGAAGATTTCAAGTATTATTTAGAAGATATTAGATTATATTTTTAGAATGTTTTAATTTAATTTGATTTATTTTGATTTTGTTTATTTAATTACTAGATTGGAACTTATGTTTGTGGGCTTAGAGTTTTCTATATTTTAACCTAATAAGAGGTTATAAATACCTCATAAATTAGGGTAATCGCAGTACATAATGATTTAGAGGTTTGAAAACCCCTTTTTGGTTTCGCGATGAAACCATGATGTGGACAATTGAGGTTGAGGAGTTCCTCTCTTGTTGCATTGGGGAATTAGGTAGAAGGTTGAAGAGTCCATTCGATTTAATTCCCAAACTATGGCGTTGACAAGTTAGGTTGAGGAATCCCTTTCTTGTTGCATTAAGAAATTGGGTAGAAAGTAAAGTGATTCTATTTGTATTCAATTTCAACCTATCATTTTTGTTTTTATTTCAATTACAATTTATCTTTTCTATTCAATTTCAATTTTTGTCTTGCTTATCCTTTTATTTTTTTTATCATTTGGTATCAGAGATCAGGTATTAGATTAATTCTTATTAATCTATGTTTGTTCTTCTTTTATCATTAAAAAAAAGTCCAATGTCTGTCGCGTCTTTCTTTAAGTTCTTGTGTTCTTGAATTTATTATAATTTGTTCTTCTTGCGTTAAGTTCTTGTTTTTATTATAATTTCAATATATCTTCTCTTATTAGGTTAAAACAAAGAAAACTCTAAAATTCATAAGCATAAGGCCCAATCTAGTAATTAAATAAACAAAATTAAAATATATCAAATTAAATTAAAACATTTTAAAAATATAAACTAATATCTTTTAAATAATAGTTGAACTCTTCATATCACGAACATATTAAAATACGTATCATTCATGCAATTTGAAGTGCTAAGAATAAACTGCTGGCCGCCAATGAAAAATCAACCCCATAAATGATGATGCAAAGCGCAACAGTAAGACACTCGAAGTATATAGCAGCGACAACCTAACCCCTATTGCTCTGGATTAGACAACTTTTTTCAAGAACAATTAAGTCGTGCATTGGCTCCATCCGCCTCTAAATATCTTCAAGCTTAAATACAGTGAGATGAATTAAGTTTGCTCAATGTTTTTCACTAAATTTTTGATACTTTTGGTGTGTTGGTATGACCAGTTAAAAATGTTGAAACTTTTTAAAAATACTGATATAAAAGTGTAATCTATGATATAAGTTACTATTTTTGAGTAGACAGCGTAAATTTTAAAGACAAAATACCTACTACTAATACAATTAATTTAGATTCTATCCAATTATTTGTTTATAGTTTAAAATTGTTTCATTGTTATCAGTTTTTAATAAAAGATGAAAATTTATTACACATAGTAGCATATAATTTTTATTCATTCTCAATTTTTTTATACTAAATGTCATAAGCTTAAATATTTATGGCCACCTAATTCTATTTATATATTTTTTGAAAATTTATATAATTTTGTTTTGACTTACTGTTAAATATTAAAAAATTATATTTTTATTTAAAAGTTTAATTATTCTGCAGGTCCTATAATTTCACCAAATTTTCAATTAGATCCCTATATCTTTTTTTTTTAAATTAGGTCTCTATAGGTTATTTTTTTTTAATTTAGTCCATACCGTCACAAATCTATTTAAAATAATAGAATATTCTATTAAAAAAATCAAATATTCTTATAATTAGATTAAAATAATTAATTAAGGGTTGCCTCTTCTCGAGTCGTCATGCAGATCGGCTTGCTGCCTCTTTAGGGGATAGTAATCTGTTTGACTTGAAGACTATTGGAAGACAGTTTTCTTGGTACAGAAGGGTTAAAAATGGTGTTGAGGTGGCGAAAAAACTTGACCGGGTTTGTATCAATAGTGGCTGGCTATCTCTCTTTCCAGAGGCTTACGCAGAAATTTTAAATAGGCTTCAGTCTGATCATTGTCCTATCCTAGTACGCTGTACAGGTCGTCCCCAACCGAAAAAGAATAGACCTTTTCGGTTTATTGCAGCTTGGGCAACTCATCCGGGGTACATAAATATTGTGAACCAGTCATGGCAGGCTGGCTACAGAGAGATGCATGGCAAGCTTTCAGAAGTGCAGAAGAACTCTTTGGAGTTTAATTCTAAAGTGTTCGGCAACATTTTCGTTAGGAAATGCAAATTGGAGAGACAGATTAATTTTCTTCAGAAGCGACTTGAAGTAATGGAAGATTTGTCTATGCGGCAAAAAGAAAAACAGCTGATTGAGGAATTTAATAACACGCTTGTGCAGGAGGAACTTCTATGGTTTCAAAAATCCAGAGAGCAGTGGGTAAAATTTGGGGATAGAAATACCAAGTTCTTTCATGTCCAGACTCTTGTGCGGAGAAAGCATAATAAGATTCATGGTCTCTTTCTTCAAGATGGGGTGTGGGAAACGGACCCGGATGTCCTTAGAAAGGAAGCTGAATCCTTCTATAAATGCCTATTCTGCCAGTCGGAGGATGTAGACTTAGGTTGTCTTGGTGATGTGCCGCTGCCTTCCCTGAATGATGAAGCCTGTTGTAGCCTCACAGCGCCAGTTACTCTGGAAGAAGTTAAGTCGGCTGTTTTCAGTATGCATTCTTTTAAGGCGCCGGGCCCTGATGGGTTTCAGGCTTTCTTCTTTAAAGAATACTGGAAGATTGTTGGTTTTGATGTTTGGACTATGGTTCGTCATGCGTTCTCTGGTTTGGATATGGATCCAAGGATGATGGAAACTCTTGTGGTTCTTATTCCGAAGGTAGAAAACCCGGTTTCCATGAAGGATTTCCGACCAATTAGTCTCTGTAATGTGGTTTACAAAGTTATAACGAAGGTCCTGGTCAATAGACTTCGTCCCCATCTCAAAGAGATTATTGGGCCCCTTCAAGGAGGGTTTATCCCGGGGAGAGGAACCCCTGACAACATCATTGTAGCACAAGAGGTTCTCCATTTTATGAAGAAGACAAAGTCAAAGAAAGGCACCCTGGCCTTTAAGATTGATTTGGAGAAAGCGTACGATAGAGTGGATTGGGGATTTCTGAAACAAACCCTGGTGAGTTTTGGCTTTCCTCCTCCGACAGTCAATCTGATTATGCGTTGTGTCACTGCTTCCTCACTGTCTATCCTCTGGAATGGGGATAGATTAAATAGCTTTACTCCGAGCAGGGGTCTTAGGCAAGGAGATCCTATATCACCGTATCTGTTTGTGTTGTGTATGGAGAGATTGTCCTGTTCTATTAATCAGCAAGTTGATAAGGGCTTGTGGAAGCCAGTTGCGGTTTCTAGAGGGGGTCCAAGAATTTCTCATTTGATGTTTGCCGATGATTTGCTTCTTTTCTGTAAAGCTGAAAAACAACAAGTTCAAACTGTAATGGTAGCTTTGGAAAATTTCTGCAAAGCCTCTGGGATAAAGGTTAATGTGGAAAAATCTAAAGCGCTATGCTCCAGGAATGTTTCAGCGACAAGAAAAGAGATTTTCACTAGAGTCTCCTCCATCAGATTCGTCCAGAACTTGGGCAAGTATTTAGGGGTGAACCTTAATCACTCTCGGGTGACACGCGCAACTTTCAACGATGTTTTGGACAAGATTCGGGGAAGGCTAGCCAACTGGAAAGGGAGATTGCTTAATAAGGCAGGCAGACTCTGTTTGCTCAACTCGGTAGTGACTGCGATTCCTACTTATCGCATGCAAGTATCTCTCTTCCCTAAAGAGATAACTAATAAGATAGAATCCATGATGCGAAACTTTCTATGGAAGGGTCAAGCTGATGGTAGAGGCCTGAATCTAGTTAACTGGAAAGTGTTGGTCACTCCTAAGAAGTTTGGAGGTCTGGGAATTAGAGATCCTTTTTGTGCCAATATTGCTCTTCTTGAAAAACTAGTTTGGCAACTTTTTCACCATCCTGACAAGCTATGGGTTCAACTGTTGACGGAGAAATACCATTCTTCTAAGGCTGATTGTTTTAGTCGGTCTCGAGGAAGGGGATCTTATGTTTGGAAGAGTATATGTCGAGCTTGGGATATCCTGAAGGAAGGTTTTAGTTGGTGCATTGGGGATTTGGAACAGAACTTTTGGTTTTCTAAATGGAGAAGAGAGGGGCGACTATGTCAGGAGATGGATTATGTTCACATTTCTGATTCGGATCTCAGGATCTTGGACCTTTGGTCATCTGGACAGTGGAACCTTGAGAATATCTATTCTCATCTGAATCAGTCTCTGCAGAGCAACATTAACTCTTACAACCCAGATGTTCAAGCTGGTTCAGAGGTCGGTTGGTGTTGGACTGGTGCGGCCTCAAAGGTTTATGATGCTCATAGTGGTTATTTGTGGCTCAGTAAGAAGATGTTTAGTTGGGAGGATAGGGGTAATTGGCTTTGGCTTTGGCGTCAACATGTTCCAGAAAAGCACAAATTTTTGGCCTGGCTATGTCTTCGGGAGGCTCTTCCTACTGCTGCATTTCGTTTTAGGAGGGGCATTTCGCACACGGATAGCTGTCCATGATGTTTCTCAGGTCAGGAATCGGTTTTACATTGTATTCGGGATTGTCCAAAAGCCCAACTTGTTTGGCAAGCTTTAGGGATCTCCGATCAACCAGTGGATTTGATGAGTTAGTTCTTATATAATAGCAAACAGCGCCCTTTTAGATTCTTTTCTGGTCTCTGGTGGATTTGGTGTTCGAGAAATAACGAGATCTTTCATCCTCACGAGCATTGGACCACAGACAAGGTGATTGGTATGGCTTTGTCCTTAGAAAAGGAGCTCCGAAATATTTTTGAGTTGCAACGACTATCTATCCCCTCAACCATTAGTGGCTCTTGGATTCCCCCCTCAGTGGGTACCTTTAAGATTAATTGTGATGCTAGCTATCCTGGCAGTGGTGCTCGAGTTAGTTTTGCTTGTGTTAGCAGAGATTGGAAGGGAAGGTGGCAACGAGGCTGTCTGGGAACAATTGAGAGTCGTAGCATTTTGCAAGGAGAGTTGTTTGCTATTTGGAGAGGCTTTCTTTTAGCATGGGACTCGGGACAAAGAGACATTATATGTGAAACAGACTGTGTGGAGGCATTTACTATTGTCAATAATTTACAAGATTGCTCTGGGTTTATTAATCCTTTGGTGTTAAAAATCCGAGATATCATGTCTTGGAAATGGCGTGCTGATCTTTGGTTGATCTTGAGAGATGCAAATACAGTAGCAGACATCATGGCAAAGACTGCAACGAGGACTATTTCTCCCCAAGTGGAGCTTCCATTGCCTTGGAAGGAGTTTGAGAGTAGTATTCAGCGGGACTGCCTTTCTTAAGCAGTTTCTTATTTTTTTTTCTTTCTTAGTTTTTGTTTATTTTCTTTTAAGTCACCAAAAAAAAATAATTAATTAAGATCTCTTCTATTTTTTTAAAATACCAATAATACCCTTTGCATTTTGTCCCCAAATTAAAAAACCCTAACCAGCCCTAAGTTAGTTTCCTAAGATCCAAATTGAGTTTCTCCTCCGTCGCACTCTGCCGCCGTCTTCTGTGGCGTCGTCCTTGTCCGTCGTTGGGTGGTCATCGTCCGTCTGCATCATCCACGGGTCCACGGTCCACAGGTGCTCTGCTCCGCTTGTCTGCCTTGCCCATTGCATCGCCTCGTCTCGCCTTGTCTCATCGCGCCTCGCCTCGAATCGCCGATGTTCAACTCCGTCTTGCTTCCTGGATTGGCTCTGCAACAACGTGTGGCTGCTAAAAAATTATGGTAAAGATTAAAATGGTAGCGATTAAAATGGGGATTAAAATGGGGATGAAGCAGCAGGAAGAGTATGATGGCGATGGTGCTGCTGCTGTTTATTCCACACAGAAAATTGTGTTTGCTTACTATGTCACTGGTCATGAATTTGGCCACGCAACTCGTGTTGCGGAGGTAACCTCTCATTTCTCATCCTCATTCTCATTGTCATTGTCGTTCATGATTCATTATTTGGATATTGTATTGCACTTAAGTTTGAATTGCAATTTCAATTTCAATTGCATGTATATATGTAGGTGGTGAGGCATCTAATCCTTGCTGGTCATGATGTTCATGTGGTCACTGCTGCTCCTGAATTTGTTTTCACCAACGAAGTGCATTCTCCTTGCTTGTTCTTTCGCAAGGTGAGTTTAATTCATTTTAGCTTGATTCAGGCTTAGTTTGATAATTTCCAAATTTCCAATTTCAGATTGTGTTGCTGAAGAAAAAAGAGAAGGCTTTACTCTCTGCGAATTTCTCACTCTCTCTCTCTCACTCACTCTCTCTCTTCAGGTACTTGCAGTGCTATCTGTAGTGTCGATTAGGATTTAGAATCTGAAAAACCTAAGCCAGGTTTTGTCGTAGCTATTTATTAGAATTCAAATTTTGTACTAATTGATGATTATGTTTGCTCTGAATCCAAATGCTGTACCTAGAATTCTTGTTACTGTGAGTCTGTGATTTTGTGATGCGCTCTTCGTTGCACTCCTAGATTTTAGGAATTCTATTTAATTCAGCTCCAAGCCTTTGTAGAATGCGATGAATTATCTTTTTTTGTTTGTATGCTTGTATATATAATTTAGGGAAACTATGTTTGCATTTAGAGCAACACTGCATAGTGAGAACAATAATGAATTTCTTTAGTTTTGTCCTTCCATTTCTAACCTGCTAGTTAACTTTTTCTGTAGGATTATTACGGCGTTACTATTTGCTTGTTTGATTCATTAAGCCTTTGAAGGTGAAGGCTTGCTTATTCAACTATGGGAGATAGTGAAACAGTAGTTGCCGAAGCACCTGCAGCTGAGACACATGCTGCTGCTGGGTTTGGTGACTCTGCCTCAAACCCTACTCAGGAAGTAGCTTCTACTGTTGCTGAGCCTGCTGCAGAGGCTGCTACTCAAGCCAATTCAGCTTATGCCTTAGGTTATTCGAATACTGGCGACGGAAATGCTTATGCTGAGGATCCTAATGCTATGCAACCAGAAGCCCAAACCAATTCAACGGAGGATTCCAAGCAAGGTACTGAAGCTCCAAGTGGGCTTGGAACTGCAGCTACAGGCTCAAGTCAAGTAAATGGTGGTCCAGTGGGTGCAATAGCAAATGCAACAGGACTTGAGAATGGGAATGCATTAGGGAACACTGTCAAAATAGGCAGAAAATGTACAAAGAAAAAAAGGAAGAAAAAACTTAGTTATATATTTTGACTGATATTGTGCAATTATCTTTTTTCATGTCTTCATCATTATTCTATTTATAAGAAAGAGTTTTCATGTCTTCATCATTTCATTCTATTTTAGGATAGCTGATATGAATTATTCTATTTATAAGAAAAAGAGAGCTTAAAAAGTGAGTATCAACTTCTGTCATGAGAAAGGCAAGAGAGCTAAGATGTGAGAATATCTAGAAAAAGTCATGAGGTATTTGAGAATTTTGTTTTGTATTTGGTTTGAATTGATATTTGTAACTTAAATTCGATTATAGTAAAAAATTCTACCATAAATTCTACTATTTGTTGTTGTGGAGATTGGATGTATATCTCACTTTTGGAATCGAACCAGGACATATTGTAATCTTTTCTATTATAGCTTTCATCCAAAATATCATTAAAATTAACCAGGACATATTGTAATCTTTTCTATTATAGCTTTCATCCAAAATATCATTAACATTGTCATCTGCATATCTTTCCAAAAATCTTGTGAAATTGTAAACACTAGCAGATTTTTTTTAACAAATGAAGATGCATTCAGAATGTAATTGTTACAAATATGATAGTAACAAAATAAAAAGGATTATAGAAATATCTTTCATGTCGTAAAATCATTGAATAGGGATTATAGGAATATATTTTATTGAATATTTATAGTTTCATCGAATTTTCAATTAGGTCCCTATACTTTTTTTTCTTTTCAATTGGGTCCCTAAAGGTATACAAGTAATTTCACAATTTACTAACATTTTTTTGACGTTTAACGTTAACAAGGACTAAATTGAAAAAAAAATTAATGTATAGGGACCCAATTAAAAAGAAAAAAAGTATAGAGACCTAATTGAAAATTCGGTGAAACTATAGGGACCTGCAGAGTAATTAAACCTTATTTAAAATATGATATATAAAACGTTATCTCGGCTTTCTTATAATTTCTTTTTGTTCAAGGTTACGAGGAATAGTTGCCATAGGATTTTTTGTTCCTCAAGCTTATATTATATTATAGGTCATAAAATCTTATAATGAATATTGAGTGACGTAATTCACTACGAGAATCCCAGTTCTCTGATTGATTAAGGCCGAGATCAATCTCTTGTGGCCACAGACATTAATATTATTAATATCCTTAATTTTTTTTTAAATATTGTTGTTTAATGCAATGAACTTATATTCAATGGAGAAAATAAAACTTAAAACATAGAGAACTTGTTTGAAAATCTATAAATTAAAATTTATTAAAAAATTAGAATTGTTTTTTGTTTTGAAATAAATAAAAAAGAATGTTTTAATTTTTTTTTTAAATTTAAATTCTCACTTTTCTTTATTTATAAATTACACTAAAAAGTGTCTAATTTTAAAATTAATTCTCATACTAAATAAGTTTAATATGTCAAATGTCAAAAATATTTCTATTTAAAATTGATTATTTTAATTTTATCCAATATTTATTTAGTCTTCTTTCTTCTCTTTGTCAAAGATAAAGTTGTAAAAGAAACAAATTTAACTCATAAAAAAGTTATTCCAAGTTAAAGAATTAAATTCTATTATATTAATATATTAAAGTTATTTGAAATTATGAAATTAAATTTCAAATAAAAATAAATTCTATTTTTTAAAAAAATATAATTTTTTTCCATTTAAATAATTTTCAAACAAATTCAAAGTAAATGGATATTGAGACTCCAAAAACTGTTCCTACTCAAAAATATAGATACTAGCTTTATTACTTATTTAAATAAACTTTTAAAAAAATTATTATAAAATTACTCTCTTCTAAAGTTGAAACAAAGAACCCTAATTTTCAATCAAACTTGATGGTTTCAGTGGTTAAGAGAAAGGGGGTTGAATCTTAGCCCCTTTTTCGTTGCTAACACTTGCTGAACTTAGAGGAGACTTTTCTGTTTTAGCTCGTCTCTGGACACGAGACTTTTTGTTTTGTCTCGTCACTTGCCACGAGACTTTTTTGTTTTGGCTCGTCACTTGGCACGAGACATTTTAGTTTTTGCTCCTGTGCAGTAGAAAACAGAAATAGAGTAGAAGGGAAGAAAGATTACACCCAGATATATCCTGGTTCAGCTGCTAAATGCAGTGCAGCCTACATCCAGTCTCCATCACAAACATGATGGAATTTCACTATAATCTTCTTGATTACAAGCTGTAAAGTGCTAACCCAACTTACAAGGGGATTCCCACAGAATCATGAAACACAACATAGATGAACAAAGGAACTCTAAGACATCTATGGCTTTTTCTTTTAATTTTGCACTCTCTGCCTTTTTTCGCTCTATGGCTTTTTCATACAAACCCCACTGTTTGCCTTTTTCCATGAGACTCAAGACATGACAAAATTAAACAGAAAAATACAAAACAGAATACATTGAAGGAGAAGAGAAAACTGTTAGCTCAGGTAGCTCTGAGAACTCTGTGCCTTGCACTCTCAAATTTTCTCCTTGCTCCAAACAGTGGCTGTTCTCTCTTAATATAGAAGAGGGAAGCCTCCACTTATTGAAGCCAACACCCAAACCAACTTCTTCCTCCTTCAACAAACAGAACCGGTTCGGCCACATAGAGAGAAGAGATAACCATGTAAAACCCAACATGCAATTACCTCTGGTCCTTTCTTGATCATCACCCTTCATCAATCCGAGCTCTCCATCCTTGGCTTGCTCTCCAAGATGGATTTCTGGCCCTTGATGCTTCATGATGACAATGACTTCATCTGCTTCAATCTCTGCTTTAACCATCACTTCGCCACTCTAGCTACTCCCTGTGGTGGTTAAACAGAATCAAAGACAAGCCATGCTTCAAGAATCTCCTCCATGCTTGCCGAATCTTCAACGTCCATTTTTGAGCATGAAAGGCTCAAGATACATCACCAAATCTAACCAAATATAGTGAATATCTCAGCCACAGCTCATTTTTATTTTAGTATGTTTTCTTGCCATCATTAGCTTGATGGTCTTGATGCATGCAACTTCTTCCTTTTCTTGGTTGATGAGCATAGCGTCCATAGCTCCCTGGACAAGGACCGAAGGAAGAAGAAGAAAGAGATGAGAGAAAGAAAAGAATCTGAAGAAAAGCAATACAAAGTGGTTAAACAAATTAATTGAGAATAGCTTGCTTTTACTTCCCTAGCTTAGAGTGGCGTATTTGTCATAATAGCCATCAATCAATTCAGCTGAATTTTTCTCTCTCATATTCCCCATGCATTAATTAACAATGTAATAGATTTTGAAATCCATCACATGGTTAAAGGCTTGGTTCCATTGGAAGCACTTTGCTTTCATTTTTCCTTGGTTTCGGACCAAAATTGGAACCATTTATCACTAATAGAATTTAGGCTTGTAACATTGAGATTAAAACTGGCCCATTTGGTTAACATTTGCTTTCTTGATGAATTTGGGATCAAACATAGAACATATAAGAAAGCATCTGTTTGGGCTTGCAACAATAATATTTATTTTAGCCCATTTAATATTTCAGCCTCATGGTATGAGAAATATGTAACAAGGCTGATCATTGGGCTTAAACTAAAAACTCATTTTTCGGCCCAATATAAAATCTGCACAACAAAATTATTAATTTAGTAAGTATGAGTTAAGATCAAATTAATAATTTTGTAATTAAATATTTTAATAATATTTGTTCATCATCAAAATTAAATAAGAGTTTTTCAAACTCATCAAAACTCTTGGTAACTTTTTCCTTATATCTTTAAAGTTTAAATCAAACTACTAGTTACTCTTTAGTGTTAGCATTTAGCAGTTAGCACACGTCTTTATTTCAAATCAATTCATTCTCCGTAGTGAATTAGTGATGGCCAAAAAAATTCTGAATGCTTATATACGGAAGAATATACCATGTTTTTTGGTGGGTCATTTTCAGTTGTCAAAACTTTCAACTTTTACTAAGGAAAGCTACCTTTCCACCAATAACCTTTTTATTTTTAGGACGTACTCAGTGACCGGATCCAAAAAAATTTTAGTAGTGTGGCAAAATTTATATAATATGATAATAATTTTTATAATAAAAATAATATGTGTATATAAAAAATTAAATATTAAATTATCTATTAACTATTATATATCTATGTATAAATACTGAAATATATGTATTATTTAACTTATTTTTAAGGTGTATTTTATATTTTAATATATAATTTATACAGATAATTATTTTTTATGTACATATAGCATGATTATTGTTATGATTATATTTTGTTATTGTAAAATATGATTAGCCTTCAAAATATCTAATATACAAATTAAAACACTAAAATAGTAATTTAAATAATAATATATAATTTAAAATTCTATTCTTTTAGGTTTTATATTTTTAAAAAATTAAGTAATTTTTCTCTTAACACTACCATCAAAATTTCTCCCTTTCCATATATATTACTAAACAATTATTTAAAAATTCACTTCCCAATATAATTAGAAGCCGACTCTTATTGATATTCATAGTTAAAAAAATTCTTTCAATTAATATAGTTACTATGCAAAAATTAAAGCTAATTTGAAAAGAAGATAAATAATATTCTTTTGAGTTGATTTTTAAAAAAGAATACTAATTTCGTTTAAATTTTAGAATGGATCATTTTAACGAATATCTAATATAAAATTTTTAACTTGACGATTAAGTACTAAAAGTTGAGTAAAAAATTATTGTGGGGTCAAATTTAATAATCTAATAGAACAAATAAATATTATTATCATATACTACTTAAAAAAATTCTAAATTATAGTGGGACGCTTGTCCCGCACCACTTCCGTCCCTGGATGTACTTAAACTAAACCTTCTAAGACTTTTTTTTTGTTAGTTAGATAACCTTTCATCCCGTCAACAAATATATGAAAACCTCATTTATATAAACAAAGACTCTTTAACTCACTTTATTATATATACATATATGCTTGCTATTTCAAAGAGGTTTATATAAGCATGAAAAATAAAAAATAACCATATAAACCTCTTATGATTATTGAAGCAGCTTAAAGCACGTATAAATGGTGCTTTAAGTCACAATCAATCTGCGCAAAATATGGCCGTCATATTCATACTTTGTATCACATGCGGATGGAAGCTTTCCCCAAAATATAACCAATAAGAATTAATTAAAACGGAGAAATAATTAGATTTTTTTTAAATAAATAAAATAAATAATTTGTAGTATTTTTATTAAAATATATTGGATCTCTTATCTCGTTTATAACGATGTAAGAGCCATAATTTTTAAAAAAATATTATTATGAGTTAATTTTAATTTATTTATTTATTAAAGACTTTATTTTAAAAATTATTTTACTAGAAGTAATTAAATAAAGTTTTGACAATTAAATTAAAAATTTTATTTAATTTTATAGTTATTGAATAATTTTCTATAATTAAATTATACAGCTTAACAGTTGCAAAAGAATAAGAATTTCATACAATTTAGTTAAATAATTGAGATTCTAAAATTTAATACTTTAATTTTATAAACAAAGAAAATTAATTATATTCAAGTTTAAATTAAAATATTTGATTAAAAGTTAATTAGTAAATTAATAATCAAATAATATTTTCAAAATAATTTTAATAGATTAAATTAGATTTTAAATTAATATCATATACTCCTAATTTTATAAAAATTACCTAAACTACCCTAATCCTAACCTACCCCACCGTCCTTCCCTTTCCCAAACCTAAACTGCTTCAGGGAACAAAATAAAAAAACAATACAGAAGAGAGAAGAGAGAAAGAAAGGAAAATAGAAAGGGGAAATGGGAAAAAGAAAGAAAGAAAACGTTGAGGGAGAGAGGGAGAAATGAAACAGAGTTAGAGAAGAGAGGAAAGGGGGACGGCTAGCGCTGGTGGCCCGGCTGCTCGCCGCCATCGCTCGTTAGCACCGACGCGGAGGAGAGAGTCAAGAGAAGAGGGGAAGGAGGCGCACCGGCGTTGCTGGGCCTCGCCGCTGCCGCCACCGTCGTGTCCTCACCGAGCCTTGGAGGGAGACCACGCCGTTAAGCCGCTTCATCGCCGAACTTGTCCAACCGCGTCATCGCCGTCGGATTTGTCATCGCGCCGCCGAGGAAGAGAAGAGAAAGACCCGTGAGAGAGGGAGGGGAGGAGGAGCTGTTCGCACCGCCTCCGTCGTGTCACTTGCGCCGTCGCCACCATTCGTCGCGCCGCCACCACGCTGCGCTGCCATCGTCATCATCGCGGGCTGCTGCTGCTACGCGTATGGTCGTCGCCGCCTCTGGGTCCGTCACCGTCAAGGCTGGTCGCGGGTAGAAAAAGGAGAAGAGATCTCCGTCGCCGCCGAGCCAAACGCAGGAGAGAGAAGGAGCTCGCGGGAGAGGAGCTTGTTGCCGCTGCTGCCATGGCTTCCTTGCTGTTGTCGTGGTTAGGTAGTCAGTGGAGGGAGCTGTCGTTGTCAGCGCCGCCATCGGGGTTACTGCCGCTTCTGCCGCCAGAGAACACCTCTGCCGCCACCGAGATCTACCGCCGGTAAGGTTTTAAGTTGGTTTTCGTTTCCTTTGAATTTCCGGGAGCTCAATCATCGCTGTATGTTTGTTTCAGTCGCCGTTGCCGGAGTTCTGGTTGCCGCTGCCATTCGAGGTGGCTGCCGGAGCTGCCGCCAAACCGGTTCAGCGACCGCCGCTGTTTCATTTTCTTAGTTCGGTAAGTATTTATGTTCCGGAAACTCGTGTTAATATTCTGTTATGTTTGGTTATAAACTCTGAGGTTCTGGTAACATAGGGTCGTGTTTTGAGCATTGCATGTCGCTTTTAAGTTGCTGTGAGTGCTGCGAAAGTGATCAGGGACTGAGTTTACGGTTGCTGCTGGTTTCGGGTTAAGAGAAACGGTTTCGTTGGCGCGTTTTGAGTTATGGTTTCGACGAGTCGAGGTAGGGGTTTTTCTTAAATTCTATTTTATATTACATAGTTGTTATAAATAGATATTGACGTAGAAAGATATACTTTTGTGATTATATTTGTCTTGTGAATGTGATGGTTTGTTAGACTGATTTATTGGTTGCTTAATTGCTTGAGTGAAGTACGGTTGTTGATAAGAAATAGGTTTGAAAAGTTATTTACTTAATTATTATGAAAAGTGGTTTTTCTTGGTTTGGAGTTAAAGCGGTTTGATTTTGAGTCGGTCTGATTTTATAAATGATTTAATACTTGAGCTTGTTTGATTTTAAAAAGAGTTTTATTATTGGAATTGGTCTGATTTGAGAATAATTTGATATTGGAGCTGGTTCAACTCTGGAAAATGTTTGGAATTTGGAAATGGTTGAGAAAAGGTTTGAGAAATGTTTGGGAGGGACCCGAAAAGGGTGGCAGTGTCCGAGTTTTAGAGGAGATGCTGCCAAAATTTTATAAAATTGAAAGTTTTGCCTGAAGTAATAATTTAAAAAGATTTAGTTTTTGAACGTTATATGTTTTAAGATTGATTTATTCAGAAAAGAAAGAATTATGTTTTGAATTGAGATTGTTGATTAACGGAAAGAAGGATGATGAAGATTGATTTGGAATATGATTTTTGAATGAATTTGGAAATGGGATATGGATTGACGAATGATGATGATATTGAGAATGGCTTAGATGTTGATAAATGATGAATGAATTATTTATATGGCTTATGAATTTGAAATATCTGAGATACGAGGTTCCCTGGATTAAGTGCCGTGGCTTGCCACCACGTGTACCAGGTTGAAAACTCGATACTCTGTTGACCCTACGACGTAAGTGTGACCGGGCACTATATAAATTCCCGGGAATGATACCCCCATTGAGTAATATTGATTATTTGAGAAAAAGCTATGCATAGACTCTTGGGGATGCACGTCGGGGGACAGTCTAAGGACAATTCAGACTTGTCGGGTTGGCTGGATAACCGACAGATGAGCCTCATCAGCCATAGGACAGGCATGCATCATATGCATTTGTATGTTTTGCTTGGGTTTGAAATTGTTTTGGTTTGCCTAATTGCTAGACTGTTCTTAACTGCTACTTGAACTATTTGCTGTAACTGCTACCTACTTGTGCTTTCTTTGTCTGTCTTGTCTGTGTTTGTCCTGACGTGCTACATTTGAGAATGAACTTGGATGCTGAATTAATAATTGTGTTGTTTGATTGCGTAGTTGATTTCTGATTGAGATTTTCTTATAAGAAAGGAAAGATTTTGGATTTCTGAAAGATTTAAACATTGTTCCTTTGAAAAGGGTTTTGAACGATTTCCTATTGGTTTTAAAAGATTCATAAGGCAATGATAATCACTGAGCTTGAAAACAGTTTCTTATTAAATATCTTCCTATAACAACTTTGAAACTCTATGGTGAGACCGTGTGGTTAGGTTCTCACCCCCCTACAGCTTTACCTTTTCAGGAACCGGATGAAGAAGCATTAAGAAGAGATATACTGCGTTTGGTTTATAAGATGTGTTAATTAGATTATTTTCTTCCCTCGTCTTTGTTATTACGAGTTTGTAAGAGGGATAGGAATTGTATGTTTTATATGTATATTATTATTATGAGTTATTATGTAAAGAGTCTTGTATATGAATCTATGCCTGTTTGTATTTTTCTTAAGATAAAATGTTTATTTTCGGTTTTCTAAGAAATCAGCGATACAGTGTCGAGTCACAGGCTCCTATTTTAGTATTTAGTATGTAAAGTAGTCGTAATACTTCTTGCTATCAGAGTAGCGCAGCCGGAAGCGTGACTTTTGATAGTAAGGGTGTTACATTATGGTATCAGAGCGGTCTTTCCTGTAGAGCCTGAGGAATGGACTGATTATGCTTCAATTGCATATTCTGAGAGTTTGTCATGTAGTAGGTCTTGTTTGAATAACGAGAATTAGAGCTTATGCACATGACGGTCTATTGATTAATGCCATTAGTCTTGCATTGCATTATTCCTGGTATTAAGTTTGGCTGGCTTAGCACTAGTGAATTATGTATATGGAAGCACCAATGGGTTATCATAGACAATATGCGAGTCATAGGTAATGCGAATCGCGGGTTTTGGGAACGTTAGGAGTTAGTTCTTGAGGTTATCCGGTTAGGTGTCTTGAACTCTGCGAATATCACGTATCTTATTCCTGCTTGGTATGCTCTAAGGTTCTTGTCTGCGATACTTTTCTTTGAAAGTGAACAAATTATCTTTCAATCCTACTCTCTCGTTCACGTACGCTTTTGTTTGATCCTAACTGCATATACCTGTTTAAAACCTTTGGTGTATTTACCTTCTTTATTTAGGCACTTCTTTTTGAATCATGTATTTTTTTGATATACATTTGAATCTGTTTTGATGCAGGACACCTTTTTAAGTTCATATTTCGAGTCCTTTGTAAATAAATTGTAATTTAATTTTCCTCTTATTTGATAATAATTACATCCATTCTTTAAATCTTAACAAAACCGTTTTTGATTTGAAATATACAACCGCTTTTAATTTGATATATACTTCTTTATATAAACGTTGAAAGTTTCTTATACAGTTTAAAACTAATTATTTCTAATATCTTGCCTGTTTGTTCACTGATTTATGGAAAAGTATATATGCTTTAAATACAATTTGATTTTCTAACAATTTTATTACGGTTTTTACGAATATCCTTATTTGACTATATATTTAGATATTTTTCAAAGAAAGGTTTTTGTCTCTTTCCAGTTGGTTTTGTTTGGTAAGCTTCACCTAATTTATTTTTTTTATTCGAATTTGGTTTAGCATACTATATTATTTACGTAATTGTTGTTCTTACCGAAAAAAAAAATGTTGGACTCATGTCTTTATTCTCATGAATGGATCAATTTCTTTCTTAAACTTTTTATTTCTGTGGATGTCATATTTAATTCTGTTTTTAACTACTCTTTTATTTATTTATTTTTTAACGTCACCATTAGTCTTAGTTTTTCAATTCTTGTGAATCTCATTCTCATCCGAGTCAACTTTAATTCGTTTCCATCTAATACACCATTTGTCCTTTTATTTTTTTTTTAGTCAAAGGTTTTTTCTTGAGAATTTTCTATTGATTGAGTTGTCTTCCTAGCGCGTTCCTTTAGACTAATTGGAAACTCATTTGATAATCCATACCCAGTGAGTTTTTGTTTGAATTCCCTTAATTTAAAGGTCCTTTCTTCCATGGGTTGATTTCATTTTAAACACATCGTGATCTTCTTAAATGATACTCGCGAGGTGGTTATTTCAAATATACTTTCAGAATTTTGTTTTGAACCATTTTTGAAAAGGTTTTGAATTCTTTTGAAGAAATTTAAGTTTTGAATCAACTTTTTAAGTTGCTGAGTTCTTTCTTAAGCTTTTTGTTTCTACGAGTGACATGCTTTATGAATTCTAATTAAAATCCTTTGATTTAAGTTCCTTTCTTAAAATGAGCTGGTTTCCTCTTAGCGCATCTTAATGTTATTGAACATTCTTATAAGGTTGTGATTTCAAGTATATTATTGAAGTTTTAATAAAATCACTTACAATTTAGCCTACACTCTTTTATCTTATACTCTGACAATTTCTGTATGTGATTTAAACATGTTCGATTGTAATGCATCCTCTTTTCTTTTATGAGCAAAACTTTTCTCATGTTTCCTTCCTACAAGATTGCAGTTTTCATGCATGCTTTAGAAAAAAAATTTGCTCTTAGCCAAATTAATCTTTCCATTTACAAACTTTGTGTAATCTATTTCCACTTAATTTTATATCGAAATAATGCCACATTTATGCTTTTATTAATCTTTTGAAGGATGTTTGTTAATCATTTTCTTTTTTTAGAACATGAAATGATTTTTCCTTAAATTTTCCATTCTTTACGAATAATGTATTTTAAAATATTTTTTTAAACCATACTCTTGAGTTCTGTAAGCTTTGTCTTTGGTTTGGATATTCTTCTTTTGTAAACCTTATATTTACTTGACTCAGCTTGGATTCGTTTTAAAATACTGCATTTTTTTTCATCTTATTGGTCCTATCGAATTCCTTCGATTCAAGAGTTACCCTTGAAATTGTCAGTTGATTCTCTTTCCAGCATTCTTTATTGCTTGTTCATCCTTGTCTACTTGTGATTTCAACAACTCTTTCAAATTCTCGCGAACACGGTCCTTATTACTTTTCTTTCTTTTCTATAGTCTATTATCTTTCTGAATATACTCGAGATTAGTTTTAGTATCTTGTGCGATCGTTGGACTTAATAAACGGCACATTAGCTCTTTAGGACACGTTTGGTGAACACAAAAGGTGAAAATTTGTAAATATACGACGTTGCAGGGAGTTGTGGAACCTTATTTCATGTGAAAGAATTTTGTTGATGTTGGGTTTGTGACCATTAAGATTTGCGAAGTGTTGACAAGGTTGAAAACCTTCGGATGAGTTACTCAATGAAGTACGGTTAAGAATGGTAGAGATAAGTTATGTTGAAATTTGAATAATTGAATCTTTGAAGTTCGTATGAGATTAGTATACAGACGTTAAGCGCATCATTTTAACCCCGGCTTGTTTTATAACTTTTTGCCGTCTTGCTTTACCATCTCTTGTTTGAAACATATCATCTTATACATCAAGCCTATCTTGTAACTTTTGTTTTGCATCACACTTATACCCTTTATATCTTTATGCCATATGAAAATCCTGGTATTTGAAACTATATGTATATATATATTGAAAACTTTTTACCTTTTCTTTCAATGCGTTCAAGAGTGAAGTGATATGAAATCTCTTTTATTTTATACCAATTTTCGAGGACGAAAATTTTTATAAGGTGGGTAGGATGTAAGACCCATAATTTTCAAAAAAATATTATTATGAGTTAATTTCAATTTATTTAGTCATTAAAGACTTTATTTTAAAAATTATTTTACTAGAAGTAATTAAATAAAGTTTTGACAATTAAATTAAAAATTTTACTTAATTTTATAGTTATTGAATAATTTTCTATATTTAAATTATACAGCTTAACAGTTGCAAAAGAATAAGAATTTCATACGATTTAGTTAAATAATTGAGATTCTAAAATTTAATACTTTAATTTTATAAATAAAGAAAATTAATTATATTCAAGTTTAAATTAAAATATTTGATTAAAAGTTAATTAGTAAATTAATAATCAAATAATATTTTCAAAATAATTTTAATAGATTAAATTAGATTTTAAATTAATATCATATACCCCTAATTTTATAAAAATTACCTAAACTTCCCTAATCCTAACCTACCCCACCGTCCTTCCCTTTCCCAAACCTAAACTGCTTCAGGGAACAAAATAAAAAAATAATACAGAAGAGAGAAAGAAAGGAAAATAGAAAGGGAAAATGGGAAGAAGAAAGAAAGAAAACGTTGAGGGAGAGAGGGAGAAATGAAACAGAGTTAGAGAAGAGAGGAAAGGGGGACGGCTAGTGCTGGTGGCCCGGCTGCTCGCCGCCATCGCTCGTTAGCACCGACGCGGAGGAGAGAGTAAAGAGAAGAGGGGAAGGAGGCACACCGGCGTTGCTGGGCCTTGCCGCTGCCGCCACCGTCGTGTCCTCACCGAGCCTTGGAGGGAGACCACGCCGTTAAGCCGCTTCATCGCCGAACTTGTCCAACCGCGTCACCGCCGTCGGATCTGTCATCGCGCCACCGAGGAAGAGAAGAGAAAGACCCGTGAGAGAGGGAGGGGAGGAGGAGCTGTTCGCACCGCCTCCGTCGTGTCACTTGCGCCGTCGCCACCATTCGTCGCGCCGCCACCACGCTGCGCTGCCATCGTCATCATCGCGGGCTGCTGCTGCTGCGCATATGGTCGTCGCCGCCTCTGGGTCTGTCACCGTCAAGGCTGGTCGCGAGTAGAAAAAGGAGAAGAGATCTCCGTCGCCGCCGAGCCAAACGCAGGAGAGAGAAGGAGCTCGCGGGAGAGGAGCTTGTTGCTGCCGCTGCCATGGCTTCCTTGCCGTTGCCGTGGTTAGGTAGTCACTGGAGGGAGCCGTCGTTGTCAGCGCCGCAGTCGGGGTTACTGCCGCTTCTGCCGCCGGAGAACACCTCTGCCGCCACCGAGATCTACCGCCGGTAAGGTTTTAAGTTGGTTTTCGTTTCCTTTGAATTTCTGGGAGCTCAATCATCGCTGTATGTTTGTTTCAGTCGCCGTTGCCGGAGTTCTGGTTGCCGCTGCCGTTCGAGGTGGCTGCCGGACCTGCCGCCAAACCGGTTCAGCGACCGCCGCTGTTTCATTTTCTAAGTTCGGTAAGTATTTATGTTCCGGAAACTCGTGTTAATATTCTGTTATATTTGGTTATAAACTCTGAGGTTCTGGTAACGTAGGGTCGTGTTTTGAGCGTTGCATGTCGCTTTTAAGTTGCTGTGAGTGCTGCGAAAGTGATCAGGGACTGAGTTTACGGTTGCTGCTGGTTTCGGGTTAAGAGAAACGGTTTCGTTGGCGCATTTTGAGTTATGGTTTCGACGAGTCGAGGTAGGGGTTTTTCTTAAATTCTATTTTATATTACAGAGTTGTTATAAATAGATATTGACGTAGAAAGATATACTTTTGTGATTATATTTGTCTTGTGAATGTGATGGTTTGTTAGACTGATTTATTGGTTGCTTGATTGCTTGAGTGAAGTACGGTTATTGATAAGAAATAGGTTTGAAAAGTTATTTACTTAATTATTATGAAAAGTGGTTTTTCTTGGTTTGGAGTTAAAGCGGTTTGATTTTGAGTCGGTCTGATTTTATAAATGATTTAATACTTGAGCTTGTTTGATTTTAAAAAGAGTTTTATTATTGGAATTGGTCTGATTTGAGAATAATTTGATATTGGAGCTGGTTCAACTCTGGAAAATGTTTGGAATTTGGAAATGGTTGAGAAAAGGTTTGAGAAATGTTTGGGTGGGACCCGAAAAGGGTGGCAGTGTCCGAGTTTTAGAGGAGATGCTGCCGAAATTTTATAAAATTGAAAGTTTTGCCTGAAGTAATAATTTAAAAAGATTTAGTTTTTGAACGTTATATGTTTTAAGATTGATTTATTCAGAAAAGAAAGAATTATGTTTTGAATTGAGATTGTTGATTAACGGAAAGAAGGATGATGGAGATTGATTTGGAATATGATTTTTGAATGAATTTGGAAATGGGATATGGATTGACGAATGATGATGATATTGAGAATGGCTTAGATGTTGATAAATGATGAATGAATTATTTATATGGCTTATGAATTTGAAATATCTGAGATACGAGGTTCCCTGGATTAAGTGCCGTGGCTTGCTACCACGTGTACCAGGTTGAAAACTCGATACTCTGTTGACCCTACGACGTAAGTGTGACCGGGCACTATATAAATTCCCGGGAATGATACCCCCATTGAGTAATATTGATTATTTGAGAAAAAACTATGCATAGACTCTTGGGGATGCACGTCGGGGGACAGTCTAAGGACAATTCAGACTTGTCGGGTTGGCTGGATAACCGACAGATGAGCCTCATCAGCCATAGGACAGGCATGCATCATATGCATTTGTATGTTTTGCTTGGGTTTGAACTTGTTTTGGTTTGCCTAATTGCTAGACTGTTCTTAACTGCTACTTGAACTATTTGCTGTAACTGCTACCTACTTGTGCTTTCCTTGTCTGTCTTGCCTGTGTTTGTCCTGACGTGCTACATTTGAGAATGAACTTGGATGCTGAATTAATGATTGTGTTGTTTGATTGCGTAGTTGATTTTTGATTGAGATTTTCTTATAAGAAAGGAAGGATTTTGGATTTTTGAAAGATTTAAACATTGTTCCTTTGAAAAGGGTTTTGAACGATTTCCTATTGGTTTTAAAAGATTCATAAGGCAATGATAATCACTGAGCTTGAAAACAGTTTTGGTGCACGAAATTGTGATCTCCAGGCTCGAACAAATCCTGGTAATGGCTCCAAAGCTTGGTGCTCTGATCTTAATTCATGATTGTCACAACTTCGATACAACTAACCAGCAAGTGCACTGGGTCGTCCAAGTAATACCTTACGTGAGTAAGGGTCGAATCCCACGGAGATTGTTGGTATGAAGCAAGCTATGGTCACCTTGTAAATCTCAGTCAGGCGGATATAGAATAATTATGGAGTTTTCGAATATTATATAATAAAATAGGGATAGAGATACTTATATAATTCATTGGTAGGAATTTCAGATAAGCGAATGGAGATGCTTTTCGTTCCTCTGAACCTCTGCTTTCCTGCTATCTTCATCCAATCAGTCTTACTCCTTTCCATGGCTGGCTTTATGTGATACATCACCACTGTCAATGGCTACTTTCGGTCATCTCTCGGGAAAATGATCCAATGCCCTGTCACGGCACGGCTAATCGTCTGGAGGCATCACCCTTGTCAATGGCTTCATCTTATCCTCTCAGTGAATAATATGCTCACGCACCCTGTCACGGCACGGCTATTCATCTGTCGGTTCTCGATCATGCTGGAATAGGATTTACTATCCTTTTGCGTCTGTCACTAACGCCCTGCAATCGCGAGTTTGGAGCTCGTCACAGTCATTCAATCATTGAATCCTACTCGGAATACCACAGACAAGGTTTAGACCTTCCGGATTCTCTTGAATGCCGCCATCATTCTAGCTTACACCACGAAGATTCTGGTTAGGAGATCTAAGAGATATTCATTCTAGCTTGTTGCATGTAGAACGGAAGTGTTTGTCAGGCACGTGTTCATAGGGGAGAATGGTGATGAGCGTCACACATAATCATCACCTTCATCATGTTCTTGGGTGCGAATGGATATCTTAGAAGCGAAATAAGAAGAATTGAATAGAAAACAGTAGTACTTTGCATTAATCTTTGAGGAACAGCAGAGCTCCACACCTTAATCTATGGAGTGTAGAAACTCTACCGTTAAAAATACATAAGTGAAGGTCCAGGCATGGCCGAGATGGCCAGCCCCCTAAAACGTGATCAAAGGATCATAAGGTAATCCAAAGATGTCAAATACAATAGTAAGAGGTCCTATTTATAATAAACTAGCTACTAGAGTTTACATGAGTAAGTAATTGATGCATAAATCCACTTCTGGGGCCCACTTGGTGTGTGCTTGGGCCGAGCCTTAAATTTCCACGTGCAGAGGCCATTTTTGGAGTTGAACGCCAGGTTTTGATCCATTTCTGGCGTTCAACTCTGGTTTTGGATCCTTTTCTGGCGCTGGACGCCAGATTTGGGCAGAGAGCTGGCGTTGAACACCAGTTTACGTCGTCTATTCTTAGCCAAAGTATGGACTAGTATATATTGCTGGAAAGCCCTGGATGTCTACTTTCCAACGCAATTGGAAGCGCGCCATTTCGAGTTCTGTAGCTCCAGAAAATCCACTTTAAGTGTAGGGAGGTCAGAATCCAACAGCATCAGCAGTCCTTCTTCAACCTCTGAATCTGATTTTTGCTCAAGTCCCTCAATTTCAGTCAGAAAATACCTAAAATCACAGAAAAACACACAAACTCATAGTAAAGTCCAGAAATGTGAATTTAACATAAAATCTATTAAAAACATCCCTAAAAGTAACTAGATTCTACTAAAAATATACTAAAAATAATGCCAAAAAGCGTATAAATTATCCGCTCATCACAACACCAAACTTAAATTGTTGCTTGTCCCCAAGCAACTGAAAATCAAGTAGGATAAAAAGAATAGAATATACTATAAATTCCAAACTATCAATGAAACATAGCTCCAATCATATGAGCGGGACTTATAGCTTTTTGCCTCTTGAATAGTTTTGGCATCTCACTTTATCCATTGAGGTTCAGAATGATTGGCATCTATAGGAAATTCAGATTTTGAATAGTGTTATTGACTCTCCTAGTTTAGTATGATGATTCTTGAACACAGCTTCTTTATGAGTCTTGGCCGTGGCCCTAAGCACTTTGTTTTCCAGTATTACCACCGGATACATAAATGCCACAGACACATAATTGGGTGAACCTTTTCAGATTGTGACTCAGCTTTGCTAAAGTCCCCAATTAGAGGTGTCCAGGGTTCTTAAGCACACTCTTTTTTTGCTTTGGACCTTGACTTTAACCGCTCAGTCTCAAGTTTTCACTTGACACCTACACGCCACAAGCACATGGTTAGGGACAGCTTGGTTTAGCCGCTTAGACCAGGATTTTATTCCTTTAGGCCCTCCTATCCACTGATGCTCAAAGCCTTGGGATCCTTTTTATTTGCCCTTGCCTTTTGGTTTTAAGGGTTATTGGCTTTTTGCTCTTGCCTCTTGGTTTTAAGAGCTTTTGGCTTTTTCTGCTTGCTTTTTCTTTTTCTTTCCTTTTTTTTTCCGCCTATGTTTTCAGAAATTTTTTTTTCTGCAAGCTTTGTTCTTTGCTGCTTTTTCTTGCTTCAAGAATCATTTTTATGATTTTTCAGATTATCAAATAACATGTCTCCTAGTCATCATTCTTTCAAGAGCCAACATATTTAACATTCTTAAACAACAACTTCAAAAGACATATGCACTGTTCAATCATACATTCAGAAAACAAGAAGCATTGTCACCACATCAATATAATTAAACTAAGTTCAAGGATAAATTCGAAACTCATGTACTTCTTGTTCTTTTAAATTAAAACAGTTTTTATTTTAAGAGAGGTGATGGATTCATAGGATATTCATATCTTTAAGACATAGTTACTAACTACTAATGATCATGTAATGAAGACACAAACATAGATAAGCACCATAACATAGAAAAAAATAGAAGAAATAAGAGCAAGGAATGAATCCACCTTAGTGATGATGGCATTTCAATGATGTTTTTGAGCTCTTCTATGTCTCTTCCTTGCCTTTGTTGCTCCTCCTTCATTGCTTTTTAGATCTTCTCTGATTTCATGAAGGATGAAGGAGTGCTCTTGATGTTCCACCCTTAGTTGCTTCCAATAATTGTGTGGAAGAAAATGTATCCCCTGAGGTATCTCAGAGATCTCTTGATTTGCAGTCAAATGTTCTACCACTGAGCTATAGACCCTTGATGGAAGCTTTTGTCTTCCCTTTCCTCTTTCTAGAGGCTTCTCTGGCCTTAGGTGCCATCACTGGTTATGGAAAAAACAAAAAAGCTATGCTTTTACCACACCAAACTTAGAATGTTGCTCACCCTCGAGCAAAAGAAGAACGAATAGAAGAATAAGAAGATATGGAAGAGATGGAGGGATCTGTGTATGGATGTGAGTGGTGAATGGAGAACAGAAGGGATGGTCATGAATGGAGAGAGAGAGGGTGAGGTGGGTGAGGGATTCACAGATCCTGAGATGATCCTGTGGTGTCCACAGATCTTGAGGTGATCCTGTGGTGTCCACAGATCCTGAGGTGTCAAGGCATTTACATCCCTACACCAATTTAGGCATGCAAAATGCCCTTGCACATAACTCTGGGCGTTCAGCGCCAGGTTGGTGGCCATTTTGGGCGTTCAGCGCCCATTTGTGTGCCATTTCTGGCGTTGAACGCCAGAACCATGCCTGTTCTGGCGTTCAGCGCCCAGAAGCTGCCCATTTTGGGCGTTCAGCGCCAGCACCATGCTCTGTTCTGGCGCTGAACGCCAGACAGATGCTCCTCCAGGGTGTGATTTTTCTTCTGCTGTTTTTGATTCCGTTTTCAATTTTTATATTTATTTTGTGACTCCACATGATCATGAACCTACAAAGACATATAACTAAGAAAAATATAGTTAGATAAATAAAAATTGGGTTGCCTCCCAACAAGCGCTTCTTTAATGTCAATAGCTTGATAGTGGGCTCTCATTGAGCCTCACAGATGTGCAGAGCTTTGTTGAGACTCTCCAACACCAAACTTAGAGTTTGGATATGGGATTTCAACATCAAACTTAGAGTTTGGTTGTGGCCTCCCAACACCAAACTTAGAGTTTGACTGTGGGGGCTCTGGTTGACTCTGCTTTGAGAGAAGCTTTTTCTGCTTCCTCTCCATGGTTGCAGAGGGAGATCCTTGAGTTTTAAACACAAGGGAGTCCTCATTCCATTGAAGGACTATTTCACCTCTGTCAATATCAATCACAGCTCTTGCTGTGGCCAGGAAAGGTCTTCCTAGGACGATGGATTCATCCTCTTCCTTTCCAGTATCCAGGACTATGAAATCAGCAGGGATGTAAACGCCCTCAACCTTTACTAACACGTCCTCTACTTGTCCATAAGCCTGTTTTCTGGAATTATCTGCCATCTCTAATGAGATTTTAGCAGTTTGCACCCCATAGATTCCCAGTTTCTCTATTACAGAGAGGGGCATGAGGTTTATTCCTGAACCAAGGTCACACAGAGCCTTAAAGAGCATGGTGCCTATGGTACAGGGTATTATGAACTTTCTAGGATCCTGTCTCTTCTGAGGCAATGTCAGTTGATCTAGATCACTTAGTTCATTGATGAACAAGGGAGGCTCAACTTCCCAAGTATCAATGCCAAATAATTTGGCATTCAGCTTCATGATTGCACCAAAAAACTTGGCAGTTTGCTCTTCAGTAACATCCTCATTCTCTTCAGAAGAGGAATACTCATCAGAGCTCATGAAGGGTATAAGGAGGTTCAATGGAATCTCTATGGTCCCTAGATGAGCCTCAGAGTCCTTTGGTTCCTCAGAGGGAAGCTCCTTATTGACCACTGGACGTCCCAGGAGGTCTTCCTCCTTGGGATTCACGTCCTCTCCTCTCCTCACAGGTTCGGCCATGATGCTTATGTCAATGGCCTTGCACTCTCCTTTTGGATTCTCTTCTGTATTGCTTGGGAGAGTACTAGGAGGGATTTCAGTGATCCTTTTACTCAGCTGGCCCACTTGTGCTTCCAGATTTCTAATGGAAGACCTTGTCTCATTCATGAAACTCACAGTGGCCTTGGATAGATCAGAGACTAGATTTGCTAAATTAGAAGCATTTTGTTTAGAGTTCTCTGTCTGTGGCTGAGTGGATGATGGAAAAGGTTTATTATTGTTAAACCTGTTTCTTCCACCATTATTAAAGCCTTGTTGAGGCTTTTGATCCTTCCATGAGAAATTTGGATGATTTCTCCATGATGAGTTATAGGTGTTTCCATAAGGTTCACCTAAGTAATTCACCTCTGCTATTGCAGGGTTCTCAGGATCATAAGCTTCTTTTTCATAAGAAGCCTCTTGAGTACTGTTGGATGCAGCTTGCATTCCATGCAGACTCTGTGAGATCATATTGACTTGCTGAGTCAATATTTTGTTCTGAGCCAATATGGCATTCAGAGTATCAACTTCAAGAACTCCCTTCTTCATAGGCGTCCCATTATTCACAGGATTCCTTTCAGAAGTGTACATGAACTGGTTATTTGCAACCATGTCAATGAGTTCTTGAGCTTCTGCAGGCGTTTTCTTTAGGTGAATGGATCCACCTACAGAAGTGTCCAGTGACATCTTTGATAGCTCAGATAAACCATCATAGAATATATCCAGGATGGTCCATTTTGAAAGCATGTCAGAGGGACACTTTTTGGTCAACTGTTTGTATCTTTCCCAAGCTTCATAGAGGGATTCACCTTCTTTCTGTATGAAGGTTTGAACATCAGCTCTAAGCTTGCTCAGCTTTTGAGGAGGAAAGTACTTGGCTAAGAAAGCCGTGACCAGCTTATCCCAAGAGTTCAGGCTGTCTTTGGGTTGAGAATCCAACCATAATCTAGCTCTGTCTCTTACAGCAAAAGGGAAAAGCATGAGCTTGTAGACTTCAGGATCTACTCCATTAGTCTTAACAGTATCACATATCTGCAAGAATTCAGTTAAGAACTGAAAAGGATCTTCAGATGGAAGTCCATGAAACTTGCAGTTCTGCTGCATCAGAGAAACTAATTGAGGTTTCAGCTCAAAGTTGTTTTCTCCAATGGCAGGAATGGAGATGCTTCTTCCATGTAAATTGGAATTAGGTGCAGTAAAGTCACCAAGCATCTTCCTTACATTATTATTATTTTCGGCTGCCATCTCCTCTTCCTATTCGAAAATTTCTGAAAGGTTATCTCTGGATTGTTGTATTTTAGCTTCTCTTAGTTTTCTCTTCAGAGTCCTTTCAGGTTCTGGATCTGCTTCCACAAGAATGTTCTTATCCTTGCTCCTGCTCATATGACAAAGAAGAAGGCACAGAAAAATAATAATAATAATATGGATCCTTTATACCACAGTATAGGGATCCCTGTGTGAGTAGAAGAAGAGGGGGAGACAAAGAATGTAATATAATGGAAGAAACACAACTGTGAGGATGGCAGAGATGTGAGATGAGATGTTAGGATATGAATGAATAAATAGAATAAGATGGGGGAGGGATAATTTTCGAAAATTTTTTGAAAAAGAGTTAGTGATTTTCGAAAATGGTTTTTGAAAATTGTTAGTATTTTTTTCGAAATTTTTTTTTAAAATTAAAAATAAAAATAATTAGTTAATTAAAAAGAAATTTTTGAAAAAGGGGGGGAGATATTTTCGAAAATTAGAGAGAGAGAGTTAGTTAGGTAGTTTTGAAAAAGTTAAGAAACAAACAAAAAGTTAGTTAGTTAGTTGAAACAAATTTTGAAAAGATAAGAAGTTAGGAAGTTAGAAAAGATATTTTGAAAAGATATTTTTTTGAAAAAGATAAGATAAGAAGATATTTTTGAAAAGATATGATTGAAATTAGTTTTGAAAAAAATTTGATTTTTAAAATCACAATTAATGACTTGATTCATAAGAAATCACAAGATATGATTCTAGAACTTAAAGTTTGAATCTTTCTTAACAAGCAAGTAACAAACTTCAAATTTTTGAATCAAAACATTAATTGTTTATGTTATTTTCGAAAATTTGGTATAAAAATAAGAAAAAGATTTTTGAAAAATATTTTTTTGAATTTTCAAAAATAACTAAGAATTTTGAAAAAGATTTGATTTTTGAAAAAGATTTTGAAAAAGATAAGATTTTCAAATTGAAAATTTGATTTGACTCATAAGAAACAACTTGATTTTAAAAATTTTTGAAAAAGTCAACTCAAATTTTCGAATTTGATGAGAGAAAAAGGGAAAGATATTTTTTTTTATTTTTTGAATTTTTATGATGCAAGGGAAAAACAAGAAAAATGATGCAATGCATGAAATTTTTAGATCAAAACAATGAATGCATGCATGAATGATATGAGTGTCAAGATGAACACCAAGAACACTTTGAATGTCAAGATGAACATCAAGAACATAATTTTGAAAAATTTTTAATGCAAAGAAAACATGCAAGACACCAAACTTAGAATTCTTTAATGTTTAGACACTAAGAATTCAAGAATGCATATGAAAAACATGAAAAGACACAAAACAAAAAATCATCAAGATCAAACAAGAAGACTTACCAAGAACAACTTGAAGATCATGAAGAACACTATGAATGCATGAGAATTTTCGAAAAATGCAAGATGCATATGCAAGTGACACCAAACTTATGATATGACTCAAGACTCAAACAAGAAACACAAAAATATTTTTGATTTTTATGATTTTCTAATTTTTTTGGATTTTTATTTTATATTTTTCGAAAAATTCTTTTGAAAAAGAAAATAAGGATTCCAAAATTTTTAATATGAATTCCAGGAATCTTATGCTCTAAAGCTCCAATCAAAGGGTCAGGCATGGCTTAATAGCCAGCCAAGCTTTAGTATGTAACTCAGACATGACACGCCTGACATTCCTTACATTCAACAGCCAATTGGCTAAGAAAGATAAAGAAGCTCTTCTCTTGAGTATAAGAATTGAGACATGGCTTTACAGCCAGCCAGGCTTCAACATGCTTCATGAAACACTAGAATTCATTCTTAAAAATTTTGAAGCTATAGAATAATTTATTTTTGAAAACATTTTTTCTTTTTTTTTTTTTTCGAAAACAAAGGAAAAAATTTTTTGAAATTTTTTTTTTGAAAACAAAACAAAAAGAAAATTACCTAATCTGAGCAACAAGATGAACCGTCAGTTGTCCAAACTCGAACAATCCCCGGCAACGGCACCAAAAACTTGGTGCACGAAATTGTGATCTCCAGGCTCGAACAAATCCTGGTAATGGCTCCAAAGCTTGGTGCTCTGATCTTAATTCATGATTGTCACAACTTCGATACAACTAACCAGCAAGTGCACTGGGTCGTCCAAGTAATACCTTACGTGAGTAAGGGTCGAATCCCACGGAGATTGTTGGTATGAAGCAAGCTATGGTCACCTTGTAAATCTCAGTCAGGCGGATATAGAATAATTATGGAGTTTTCGAATATTATATAATAAAATAGGGATAGAGATACTTATATAATTCATTGGTAGGAATTTCAGATAAGCGAATGGAGATGCTTTTCGTTCCTCTGAACCTCTGCTTTCCTGCTATCTTCATCCAATCAGTCTTACTCCTTTCCATGGCTGGCTTTATGTGATACATCACCACTGTCAATGGCTACTTTCGGTCATCTCTCGGGAAAATGATCCAATGCCCTGTCACGGCACGGCTAATCGTCTGGAGGCATCACCCTTGTCAATGGCTTCATCTTATCCTCTCAGTGAATAATATGCTCACGCACCCTGTCACGGCACGGCTATTCATCTGTCGGTTCTCGATCATGCTGGAATAGGATTTACTATCCTTTTGCGTCTGTCACTAACGCCCTGCAATCGCGAGTTTGGAGCTCGTCATAGTCATTCAATCATTGAATCCTACTCGGAATACCACAGACAAGGTTTAGACCTTCCGGATTCTCTTGAATGCCGCCATCATTCTTGCTTACGCCACGAAGATTCTGGTTAGGAGATCTAAGAGATATTCATTCTAGCTTGTTGCATGTAGAACGGAAGTGTTTGTCAGGCACGTGTTCATAGAGGAGAATGGTGATGAGCGTCACACATAATCATCACCTTCATCACGTTCTTGGGTGCGAATGAATATCTTAGAAGCGAAATAAGAAGAATTGAATAGAAAACAGTAGTACTTTGCATTAATCTTTGAGGAACAGCAGAGCTCCACACCTTAATCTATGGAGTGTAGAAACTCTACCGTTAAAAATACATAAGTGAAGGTCCAGGCATGGCCGAGATGGCCAGCCCCCTAAAACGTGATCAAAGGATCATAAGGTAATCCAAAGATGTCAAATACAATAGTAAGAGGTCCTATTTATAATAAACTAGCTACTAGGGTTTACATGAGTAAGTAATTGATGCATAAATCCACTTCTAGGGCCCACTTGGTGTGTGCTTGGGCCGAGCCTTAAATTTCCACGTACATAGGCCATTTTTGGAGTTGAACGCCAGGTTTTGATCCATTTTTGGCGTTCAACTCTGGTTTTGGATCCTTTTCTGGCGCTGGACGCCAGATTTGGGCAGAGAGCTGGCGTTGAATGCCAGTTTATGTCATCTATTCTTAGCCAAAGTATGGACTATTATATATTTCTGGAAAGCCCTGGATGTCTACTTTCCAACGCAATTGGAAGCGCGCCATTTCGAGTTCTGTAGCTCCAGAAAATCCACTTTGAGTGCAGGGAGGTCAGAATCCAACAGCATCAGCAGTCCTTCTTCAACCTCTGAATCTGATTTTTGCTCAAGTCCCTCAATTTCAGTAAGAAAATACCTGAAATCACAGAAAAATACACAAACTCATAGTAAAGTCCAGAAATGTGAATTTAACATAAAATCTATTAAAAACATCCCTAAAAGTAACTAGATTCTACTAAAAATATACTAAAAACAATGCCAAAAAGCGTATAAATTATCCGCTCATCAAGTTTCTTATTAAATATCTTCCTATAACAACTTTGAAACTCTATGGTGAGACCGTGTGGTTAGGTTCTCACCCCCTACAGCTTTACCTTTTCAGGAACCGGATGAAGAAGCATTAAGAAGAGATATACTGCGTTTGGTTTATAAGATGTGTTAATTAGATTATTTTCTTCCCTCGTCTTTGTTATTACGAGTTTGTAAGAGGGATAGGAATTGTATGTTTTATATGTATATTATTATTATGAGTTATTATGTAAAGAGTCTTGTATATGAATCTATGCCTGTTTGTATTTTTCTTAAGATAAAATGTTTATTTTCGGTTTTCTAAGAAATCAGCGATACAGTGTCAAGTCACAGGCTCCTATTTTAGTATTTAGTATGTAAAGTAGTCGTAATACTTCTTGCTATCAGAGTAGCGCAGTCGGAAGCGTGACTTCTGATAGTAAGGGTGTTACAAACGACGCAGTCATATTACGTTTGTACACGTGTTGTATAATGTCTTTATCTCGTTTACATTATAAACGAGATACGTTTAGTCTTATTTTACTTATACTGTTAACGAAATAAGATTGGATGAGGCCTACATATATGCATTTTGTCCACACTCACAGTTAAGAGCTTATCACTTCTATTTCTTGGTATTTTCTCCCACTTTTATCTTTTTCTAATCATATTTTCGAATTACTTCAAGATTATGGCGTGCGCCGATAATCACGATGTAGGCATCAACCAAATGAACGCGACCTGGTACATTGTTGGGGCAGCCGACTTTGAAGTTGGTGTTTTTTGTTTTATGTTTATGTTAAAGTATAGATGTGTTGCCATATTTAGGGTACTTTTGTAGAAATAGTATGCAATATATGTTAGGTAAATGAAAATATTGTTAGGAATGATTTAAATGATATGGTATGATGTTAGGCATATTTTAAAATAGATTTATTAATTAAATATTTATTTAGGTTTGCTTTTTTTTAATCTAAGTTACTAAGTATATGTTTATTACTTTAGTTATTAATTTTGGTTATTAAAAATGTTTAATAAACTTAATTAAGTAATAAAATATGTATGTTTTTATTTATTAAATATTTTAGTAAATATTTTTTTTAAAAATTTGTTATTACTTAAATTAAGTTATTAAGTTGATGGCATACTTGTTAGCTATTTAAGTATATGTTTTCACTTAATCTAACTTATGGAGGAGATGCGAAATGAATGTTGTTATTAAAATATTTAACTAAATAATCTTATTTAAATTAAATTATATAAAGGTTTATTAATTTAGCTATTAATTATTTAACTAAAAATTTTTATTTAAATTAAATTATACAGACATTTAGTAATTTAGTTATTCATTATTTAAGTAAATATTTTTATTTATATGAATTTCTAATGTAAAGTGTGTAGTTATTTGTTGAAGTAGTTTACTTATAATTCAAATTAATTTGTTATGTAAACGTTTGTTGGTAGAATTTTTTACTTTGAAATTTTTATAGCTTTATACATTTCTAATTCGCATTTTTTATTTTTTACCAGAGGTCTCGCCTACTTCTTTTCAGGAGGGCGAGTCACACACTCCCACCACTCGACGCTATTGTCCCCTACCTGCAGGAGGCTGGCTTCGGTGACGTAGTGCTACTCAAGAATTTCGTATTTGACAACTCCCTAAACATGACATTCGTGGAGCGGTGGCGCCTAGAGAACCACACCTTCAACTTGCTGTGGGGTGAGTGCATCATCACCCTGTAGGACATCGTTTACCACTTCGGGCTGCATGCTAATGGAGAGCCAGTGGGTGGGTGCTTTCGTGACTTGCATACATGGTACGAAACTGAGGCCTGGAAATTGGTTGAGTGGCTACTCAGTGACAAGGCTTCGGGAGCGTGTCCGACAGATGCCCGATACAGATGATCCAGCCACCCTTCGACAGTATGCAAGGTGCTACATACTGTTGATGATTGGGGGTTACCTGATGACTGATAAGTCGAATAATCAGGTCCATCTCTGGTGGCTCCCACTAATAGATAACTTCTAGAGGTTGTCCTGAGGATTTAGGGTTCTAGCATGGACGTACCATTTTCTATGCTCTGCAGCACACTGCTCCATCACAGACATCGCATGATGCACTCCTTTGCTGATATCTTGGATATACCAAAGATTTCCTAAGTGGTGTGGGATCGATAGGTGTACATGTACCTTATGGCTGCAAGGTAACTGTTCATTTTGGTTTTACTATTCATTTTCGCAATTCAATATGATGTGCAATTAAATGAATTGTGGTTGTTCTTGCAAATGTTCATATGTTGATCGGCTTGACACAGTAGAGCAGAGACCACCACGCAGAGAGTCTTGCGGGATAAGGTAATCGAGTTACCCTTTTATTTGGTTTATCTTGCATAGATAACTCACAATTTTTTAGCACATGTGATTGATCATTATTTCACTAAACTAATGTAGTTCATGTGAACGCCATACGACAATCCTGCACTGCAGTATATCTGCTTGTTATGGCCGAAGAAAGAGGCAGAGTTGGGGACATGAATGTCTGTTGTCCCCCTCGTCTGCTTCAACGAAGTTGAATTCTACCATGCTGACCGGGTCAAGAGCCAGTTCAATGGCGAGCAGCCAGTGCCAAGAGACCCGGTCAATGTTGACAACTTCCTGACTACCACAGGTAGGGGCGAGGACTTTTGGTGGCCTACTAAACTTCGTGAGTGGTACGATCGGTGGAGGGCTCGGTTTCGGGAGGGATACCGGATATCCATTCAGCCATGCTTAGACTATCGGCCAACGCAGGAGTACTGGATTGGTATTGGATGGCTTGCCGAGTTAGACACGTGTCGGGACAGGATGTACTTGAGGATCCAAGGCTGTTGGACTTACTGAGAGACGTGCAGCTTTCTGCTAGCCAGCCGAGGGACATCCTAGACCTTCTCTGGGACATCTCTGACTGTCGTCGGCGGGCCCGGGAGGTTCAGGCGGACACCTGGAGGCCTACCAGGAGGGGGTATTAGAGAGTACGGAGGAGCTGCAGGATGCTGGAGGGATAGGGTTAGGCCTCGTGGAAAGCGCTTGGATGTGGAGTCTGCGAAGGAGGTAGAGTATCACCAACAAGAGAAGTACGATGATATCCCTGATGACCAGGGTGACTCACCACCTCCTCCACCACCACCACCACCCTCTCTTCCACCTCCACCACCACATCTGCCTTCAGGGTCAAGCTCATAGGTAGTTTGAAATGATTAGGATGTTGTCCCCCTGGTTGGCATGACCTCGGTACATTCAGCAGTCATCACGAGGCATCGATGGTCGACGAGATAGACTTCGAGGATGCGTTCCATATTCATACCATCGACCATCCCACCATGCAGCACACTGTGGAGCAGTTCTGCATAGGTCGAGAGCAGAGCATGGGTCAGCCATAGCAGCATTCCTCTGCCTCTATGTCCACCACTGTTTGGCTTTCATACATTTCTCCGGGTTCTGGCACTTCATACGGCAAACACTTTCGACCCGATGCTCAGTATGTGACACCACCTTCGGTGGATTACAGCCTATTGATAACGGCATCCTAGCCGGTGCCTGTACCTTCTGTTGCTCCACCTTACCTGCCTCAGTATCAGCCAGTGACCTACTCAGAGAGTTACTATATCCCACATCATCTGCTCCCATCACAGCCACCTCATTAGGCATAAGATGCCTCTCCCCACCCACAACCTCTTGCAGACCCACGTCCTAGCAGACCACAACGACAGGCACAACCTCCACCATGTGGCATCAGACATCGGCTGCATTTCCCGGGTGATCACAACCCTGACATCGTTATTATTTTTGTATTCTGTTATTCTACATGTTACCATTGATGTACTTGATGCACTTTCCATGTTGTATTTTGGAACACTATTTATCTTATATTTTGGTACGCTATTTATGTTCTTCTTAAATATGGTTATATGTTGTAGTTTAAGTTTTCGAATTCAAATCCAATATAAATTCCTAAATCATTGATACCTTAAATCACATAAAATTCGAGTACAAAATATATTTAGTGAAAATATCACAAAGTGAACCATGACATAAACAACACAAACACATGACCAACACAAAAAACAACGTCAACAAACACATACAAAGTAGCGACCGTAAACTAAGCCTCGTCCATCGGCTGGTTTAGATAACCTTTTTTGGTATGACCGATTTTCCTGCAGAGACCACACCGTTTTTTTGGCGCTCGCCCTCATCCATTTCATTATGAAACTTGGTGGAAATAGGTTTGCCAGTAGACTTCCTGCGCATAGCAGGGTTAGGACAAAGCCGTGTCCTATACCACTTCGACCAAAGCTTCTCATCTAGTATCGAGGGAAACTTCACCTCATACACCTTGAATACAGCCTGCCGTAGGTACACCGGATGGACATATAGACCCCATTCAACACTCGCGGCGGCACAGCCGATAAGTGCATGATGACGTGGGAAATGGAGTGATTGGAAAAGACCACAGTCATACATCCCAGCCGTCAAGCAAACATGGAACGACCCTTACGACCAACTCTCGAAAGGCTTTAACTCCTCAACCAGGAACACTAAAGCCCGTCTATCATAGTGAGTGACGTGCATCTTTGAGATTTTCTCCCTGTTCTTCTCAATAACAGCTATCAACCATTATGAAAATTGATTACCCGCCACTAGTTGTGCATGTACCTCCCATCCCTTCCTAACGAACAACTGTTGTAGCCTCTTGTAGGTGCATCTCACGATGCCTGAAATCGGTAAATAGCGTATACCCTTAAGCACAACATTCATGCACTCAGAAAGGTTCGTCATCATATGCCCAATCCGGTAGTCGTTATTGCAGTGTTGTAGCCAGATCTCTTTGTTGAACCTACCAGCCCAGTCTGTCATCTCCTGTGACAAAACCCTTAATGTATCCATTTACCACTCATATCGAGCCTTGCTTGGATTGTAAGTAGCATTTATGAGATACCACTTTTCCTCAGCAGACTTAAAACGAGACATAAAGTTTGCCACCATGTGCCAGACATAGTAAGCATGAAAAGCTCTAGGAGAATGCCAACCACTATCATCAGCTCTCAATACAGCCTTGATCGCCTGAAATCTGTTAGAAATAATCAAGAGGCCTTCTTGTTGGGTGACATGTTGCCTCAGATTGGTAAGGAAGAAAGAACATGCTCTGTCGTCTCAAAATCAACAATTGCAAAGGCTACAGGAAGGATATTGCTGTTACCATCTTGTGCCACTGTAATAAGCAAAACACCACCATATTTGCCATACAAATGTGTGCCATCGACGGAGACGAACGTCTTGCAATGCTTGAAAGTCTCCACACAGGCAGGGAAGGCCCAAAATACCTTATCAAACATGCTGCAATCATGCACCATAAGGTGCCCATCATAGTACGGTACATCACTGATCTCACATATCATTTCGGGACAACAACTCTGTAGTGCTTGCAGCAACCTTGACACTTTATTGTATGACTCCTCCCAATCTCCATATATCTGCGTAATTGCATTTTGCTTCGCCATTCAATTATCCCATGTATTTAGGCTCTCCTTAGGCTGTGTGTCAAGCCACTTCTTGGCTTTGTCCCGTACAACAAACGAGAAAAGCAATAACCTATAGACATAGGATGGACTCTAATGGTCTTTATTGTATCACAGATTTGCAAAAAATTGGAGATGAATAAATTTGGGTCTTCCTGTAGAAGTCCATGAAATTGACAGTTTTGTTGCACCAAAGTAATGAGCTGAGGCTTCAACCCAAAATTGTTGGCATTCACAGGTGGCACAATGTAACACCCTAACTACCAAAGCTCACGCTTCCGGCTGCGCGACTCTGATATCTCGGACATTACGACGACACTTATACTATTTAATACTAAAATATGAGCCTATTTAAAATTTTAAACCGCAAAACCGCTCCCAAAAATACTTTTGTTCGACAAAGCACATCCATAGATACCATACAACTTACAGAAACTCACAAAGAGTACATCCATATATATACATATATATATATAAATAACATTACAAGCACTAATCAATACAATTCCTATCCCTCTTACAGAATATATCAAGATAAAGGCGAGGGTACAACAAGTAATAATCTAAAGCAATACAGAGCATTTCAACAACTAAATAAACTCTTCGTGACTTTTGCACCCATATCCTGAAAGGGAAAAAATGTAGGGGAGGGGGGTGAGAACATCGTCCTCGAAAGGGTTCTCAGTAGAGGGTTTTTGGGAATTACTGTAATAGGATACGTGGAGATAAACCGTACCAGTGATTAATAACCGTCTTATGCCTCTTTTCAAAAACAAAGGTTTACAATAAAAGAGAAATCTGAAATCCTTTTCTGAAAGAGGAAACTGTTCATTTAAAACAATATTCAAAAGCCTTTCAAAAGGTTTATCTATGCTGAACCAAATTAGCCTTTCATACATTCCCAAACCATAACCACAAACTAAAACCAACCATCGATCCATCTCAATTCAACCACGGTTCTAGGCCTAAACAATCCATCCAACAACCAATCACCACAATCCAACAGAGTCCCAGTTGCAAACACAGATAGGAAGTTCAAGCACAAACAAACAGTTACAGCAAGTAGAACAAGTAGCAGTTAATCTCAAGTAATCACATAGGCAAACCAAGTACAATATGCACACGCAAACAATGTTACATAGATGCATATGATGCATGCCTGTCCCTAGTGGCTGATGATATCATCTGTCGGTTATAGAGCCAACCCGACAAGTCCTGGTAGCTAACCATTGGACTGTCCCTCTGTCGTGCATCCCTAACTCGAGTTATACTCATCATAAATTTGATCATAATCATGATCCATATCCATCACCCTCACTGGTGAATATTCACGGGGGCGAGCTCATCCGGGACTTTCACAGTGCCCGGCCACACTTACGACATAGGGTCAGCAGAGTCTCGAGTCTCCACCTGGAGCACGTGGTGGCTAGCCACTGCTTCCTCCCAGGGAACTCGTGCCTCTGATAGTGGAAGTGTAAATCACAATTATCAATAATTCAGCATATACATGCATTCATTCTCATCCATAGATCAACATCCATCTCAGCCATCCGGCTCACGGTTCAGTCCAGAACCAGCCAATATTCATATCATACACAGCCATTCTAGCTCACGGTTCAATCCAGAACCAGCCAATATTCATATCATACACAGCCATTCCGGCTCACAACAAAACAGCACTTCCACCATTCAACATCATCAAATTCATAAAATCGGCATTTAAGCCATAAATCACTTTTCTCAATTCATTTCACTTTGAAATCAAGTTTCAACTCTTTTCAGCCTTGGCTTTAAAGATCTCATTTCTCAAATTATCTCAGGCTCATAAGCCACTTTTACTCAAGGAAAATTCCCTTTTTAAAACAAGCCACTCTCGGCTTCCTCTTTCCAGAACTTCCAAAACCATGGAAAGTTAAAGATTCCTTTTGAAACATTCAAAATCACCCATTCAACAATGGGATTTTTGTAACAAAAGTTCCTCGGCAGAGTCCCAAGTCCTTAGGGGAGAATAGCATAACTCATTTCGCCAAATTCATTTAAAGTCATTAAAACCTTGGCTTTCCGATTTGAGTAATAAAATAGGATCTAAACCAAATCAAGTCACGTAATCATTTACGTCTTTCAAAGCCGTTTCCTTTACTTAGGCAAAACCAGCTTCAACCCCATGATAAATTCTAAAGTGTTTCAACTGTTCAAAATTGTTTTAGTCTTGCAAAAATTCAGAATTCAAAAAGTACTTAAAACCTTTCTCAAAACATTTCAAAATGAAACTTGTCAATAGACATTCAGGTTCTTTCAAAGTCATTGAAACTTCTTTAATTGAAACCCCCAAGTCAAATTCAAAGGCATAAACCCTTCTCACATTCAAACAGCTTTAAAACACAAGTTTCATCTAAATAACTTTCTCCTGAAAGAGATACAATGCCTTTCTTAAGAAGCAAGACTAAATCACAATTTCCTCTTCACTAACTCATTTCGAAAGCATAAATCATCCTTTTCTTGATAATTCAAATAAAATAGTAGAAGTCTTTAACTCATCATTTTCCAGACAACATTTCAATAAAGACTCGGATTTTATAGAAATTTCGGCAGCACCTCCCCTAAAACTTGGAATTTGCCACCCGGTTCGGGTCCCAACTAAACCGCTCCACAATCCTTTTCAACAGCCCAAAATCCAAAATCAGTTCAAGGCAAGCCAATCCAACGATCATCTCAATTCCATATTCCAAGAAAACCGTTTCAAAAATCAAATCATTATCAGCCGAATAAACTCATTTCTAAAGTTTCAAAGAAACAGTTCAGTAACAATCATTAATCAAAACCAGATCATTTAAAGCAAGCCAGGCTGAATTCAAGAGTGTATTCTATTTTTCACATTCTTAAGAAAATTCATTCAACTCAAATCAATTTCCAATAGATTAGACTCGATCTCAAAGCTTTAAAAGAATTAACTTCAAAAGCATTTTGTTTCACAAAACCACACAACAATCCAGCCAAACAACATTCATAATCATTAGAGACAATCAAACAATACATAAGGCTGATACAATCACCAAATACATTGTCTCACATCAGTATCCATATGTAATAATTCCAACATATAAAATATAGTTTTTGAAAAGCGCCCCTACCTCAAAACGCAAAACCATAACCCAAACGCGTCACCGGAACTCTCAATCAACCCGAATTTACCAGCAGCTTACATCACAGCTTTGTTCACTTTCGCAGCAGCAAGGACAACCCTTTCGCGCAACATGTGGCTCCGATAACTTAATCCTAGAAAACATTATTATTGCGAAAGCCTTAAAACACATAACGGGATATGAACGGGGAAGCTTCAATACAAAGATACTTACTGTAACTAAAGAATATCGTCTGAACCAAAGAACAGAAGCCTCAGCGGTGGTTCCGACAGCCACAGAACCGCCCTTGGCAGCCAGAACCACCGTGACTCAGCCTGTTCCGTTAGTAGTTCCAGTGACAGATGAAGCAGTCCCCAAAACGAATACTATTTGCAACAGAAATCTCCACACAGAGCCAGTAACTATCTCCAGTAAAGGCAGCAACAATGTCACTTACTATAACCATTTTATTCAATACAGCTAGTGTCAGCAACAGTGCTTCTAGGTAGAAACGAATTGATGGAACAAGAGGGAATCGAAAACAGGGTAAGGCTTACCCAACAGTAGTGGTTCTCACGGTTCAAAATGGAGCCAGGGCAAGGCCAGAGCAACATCAACTCCAACAGTGGCAGTGGTGCTTTGTCAGATTCCAAAAACCCAGGAGCAGAGGCAGAAAGGCATCTCCGTTCCTTGATTCACGCGGCGCTGCTCTTCTCTGTACACATAGTAGCAGCGGCTCCCTCTGGTAGCAGCTCAGACGGTGGATACCACCCACGGCGACGGCGACACTTTCTTCCACAACCGTGATAGCAGCGGTGATGGAAGGGCAGCGTTGCTTTCTCACGACCCATCCCTTTCCCTCTTCTCTGTTCGCATCTCCAACGGCGGCGGCCAAGGACAGGTTCGACGGCGGCGACGCAACGAGCTGGTCGGCGACGAGGAGAACGGCGGAGGCCCCACGCTCGGCGACGGTGGCAGGCGGCGATGGCTTCCCCGCGGTGGCTCCCTTTTGCGCATCCTCTCTCTCCTTGTGCGCGAGTTCAGCAGCGGCGAGGCAGTGAGGAGCGACGCTCTTCCTCCTCCTCGGTCAGACGACGGTGCGATGGCTGCGGTGAGACCAGCACACCGGCGTGAGTCTTCCTCTCCTCCCCCCTTCTTCCGCGACTTAGCCTCCCTTTCCCCTCTGTTTTTCTGCTTCTGTTTTTTTCCTTTCATGGAGAAAGAGGAAAAAAAACTCTGTGTGCTGCTGTCTGTGGATAAAAGGGAAGACATGGTAAGGTTTCGGCTGCTGGGATGAAGGTTTTAGGGTTTTGTTCATTTTTGAAAACTAGGGTTAGGGGCATTTTAGTAATTTCAAATAAAATGGGAATAATATATTGATTGAAACCCAAATTAAATCCAACACCAATTACATATAGAAAATACTATTTGTTCACCAATTTCACGAATTATTTTCAATAAAATGTCAAAATCAAATAATTAGAAATAATATACTTAATTTCTTCATTTTCCAAAATAGCAGTATTAATATATAAAATATTTATTATTTAATCCAAATCATATAAAAATCCTTATTATTTCACAACAACCAACTTTATAATATAATTATAGAAAATAATCCAATAATTATCAAATTGGATAATAATCATAACTTATCTCAAATTCAATAAATCAAAACTTGCTTTAATTTTCTTTAATAAAGAAATTTTTGAAATTAAAGCTACAGAAACACTGAATTTGAAATTAGCTAATGATAGCCCCTTTTCAAAGGTTTTGGGTCTTACACACAACAATGCCACACCATAGAAGGTGGGATTAGGAACAGTGTAAGAACTAAGAGTTCTTCTCGTTTGCTTAGGAGTATTGGGAGCATTAGGAGCATTAGGAATGGCAATATTGTTATTTTTGTTTAGCTCCATGGTGAATTCTTCAGCTTCCTTCTTAGAATTTTCTCTAAGACTCTCAGCAGCTCTAAAAGTTCTAGCTTGCTATTGGCGTCTTCTAATGGTCCTTTCAATTTCAGGATCAAAATAAAAAAGAGGTTCCTTGTCTCTGTTCCTATTCATAAAAAGACAAAAAACAAGAAAAAATAAGAATCTCTATGTCAGAATGAAGAGAATTCTTAGTGAGGTAAATTGAGTAAAAGAAATAAAATTAAATAAACTAAATAGAAAAAGTAAAGTTTTCGAAAATAAAGGGTGAAAATTAAGGAAAAATTTTGAAAATAATGAGAAAAATTGAAAAAATAAAATGAATAAAATAAAGAAAAATTATTAAGCAAATTCAAAAATTAAAAGGAAAAAAATAAAACAAATCAAAGCAAAAAAATGTCTAATCTAGGTAATCAAACAACAGGTAGTTATCAATCACAGTTAATCCCTGACAACGGCGCCAAAAACTTGGTGCGAATTTCGGATACCATAAACTGACCCGCAAGTGTACCAGGTCGTACCAAGTAATACCTCAAGTGAGTGAGGGTCGATCTCACGAGGATTAATGGATCAAGCAACAATAGTTGAGTGATTAAGTTAGTCAGACAAACCAAATTGAATGTTTTTTCAATTATCATAAAGCGGTAATCGAAGACTTTAAGAAAACAAACAGTGATTGATTGGTGAGAATAATGTGAGAAAATAGTTAAGGCTTTTGAGATGTTCAGATTTCAGGATTAACAATTCGTATTAACTACCTTGATTATGCAAATATTTAATTCACAGCAAACTTTAAATGATTAGACTCTAATTTCTTGGTGATTTAATCCTCATCTAACTCAATTAACCTCCAATTTCTTGGTCACTTAATCTAATTAGAGGATTTAAGTTCAAACCCTAGTTTATAAGTCACACAAAATCCTAAAAATCAAAAGATGATACGATTATATGTCATGTATCATATTAAGTCCAGATAGTTGGAGAGTCATGAGAATTCAGTTCCAAGCTGTTATTCAAGTGATGTAACTTTTTCAAGATTCAACAAGAATTCAATTTAGAAAAGAGTTATTTTCCAATATACTCTAATCCGTATGATGAAGAACAAAACTGATTCTTGAATGTAAATCAATGCATTAATCAAAAGTAGAAAATAATAGTATTAATTCATCCAAATAAACAGAGCTCCTAAACTTAACAATTGAGGTTTAGTTGCTCATGGTACTGAAAAATCCTAGCAGAGAAAAGTGTAAAAGTACAGAAGAAAAGAAGAATGACCCCTAGGCCAAGATATCTTCTCCTTTTATATCTAATCCTAATTGATATAAAATATAATTTTTAAAACATAAAAATATCTTTTCTTAATTCAAAACTAAATAAAAGATTAAATTTAAATCCTAAAGATTTGGTGCAGATTCACGTAGAAGCCCTTCTTTTTCAGCATACTGGCGCCAAACTTGAGCTGGGTGGCGTTTGGCACCACGTACGTATAAAGCACGAACGCATTCCAAAGCTTCTGGCACCAAACGCCAGGATGTGGCATTTGGCACTACCATGGCAGTGGCATTTATTGATTATTTTGGTCCCGGCACCAAACGCTAGTGAGGTGGCGTTTGGTGCTACCTTGGCTGCATTGGAGTTGAACTCTGTTCTCCTTTCTAAACTTTGCCAAACTCGCCTGAATGCTACATGTGATCAATCAAATTGCAAAACAACTCAAAGTAGAATTCATGGTGGCTTAAAACACCTAAATCTTGATTATTTCAATAATTTCACATGCAAATTCACTAAGAAAAGATAAGAAAGATTCTCACACATCAATTCGACCCACTAGTCATCCTTGCTATAAAACCAGAAATGAAATCCAGGATATATAAACATAATAAATATTAACACGAGGATATTTACAAAATAAAATAGATTACTACCTAGCTCGGTACGAACATAACTCAGCTTTTCTATCAGAAATTTCTTGGTGTCAAGGTTAGGAGCTCGGCCCCAGCACTCTTGGAACAGGGCTGCTACACACTCCTCTACCTCACCTAAGTCCTTGAGATTGTATTAATAATATTGGGAAACTCCTAATACATACTAAAAACGGATTCATATCTTTCATTCAGAAAGAAAGGTCAAACACTCTCTATAAATTGGATCTTAAAAAAATAATTTTTGAAATCATGAAAAGAGTCGTCAAAAATGGATAAAACTTTCCTTTCTTGAACAGCTCGAAAGGAAATTTAGCCTTGTTGTTTGGAATTAAATGGCTTATTGAGTTGAAAAAGGTAAAAGAAGACCTTGGAAGATAAAGGGAGATCAAGCTCTCAACTTATTAATTGATAAATTTTCATAAAACTCCAAGAATTGGTATGAAGTTGAGAAGGGACAACTTTGCAAAGATGAAGAATTTCATATTCAAAATCGGAAAATAAAAGAATCACCCCCGGTCTAGTAAACAAGCATTTGTACATATACATGAAATGATGCTTCAACTTGTCAAGTTAGGGGGGGAGCAAATCCTATCCTCAAGGTCAGGAGCTACTATCTCATACTTACCCTCATCCTCCCAATCTTTACATGGCCTATGTTAGTTTATGAAAAGTTTTAACATACTCATTATCAGCTATAGGGACAGCGAAAAGAGCAGTAATATCTACCCAGTCTAAATCGAACGAAACTTTAGAAGACACATTGAGTACTATTGAGCGAGACGTAGAAAGATATACCTACAAAATAGCAAAAGAAAATCGTCACTACAAGTCAGAACACCAAACAAAATAAACATTCAAATAGTTTGCAAGAGGTTGGATCATCTTCAACAAAATGAAAAAACTCCCATAATTATTAATCCCTCTTGCGGACATAGCAATTAATCCATCCTATTAGAATTTGAAATGGCGCCGTTATCAAAAGCAAAAATGGCACCATTTGAAGACACAAAGCAAAGCCCAACATTTAACACAAATTCATAACAGAGAAATGACTTTCAAAAAAAGTAAAATAACAAAGGATACTACTACAGAACAAACCAAGAAGATTATTGCAAGAAAACACCCATAAACATTATCAAGAAATTATTTTTTCACACAAACATAAAAAATAATATCATTAGAAGCACAAATCCATTATCCAGTAAAAAAACATTATTGCAGAAAAAAATGAAGAAGGAAAGGCCAACCTTGTTGGAAGGTGGAATGAAAGAATGCACGTGATAGCAAACATGTGAACGTTCTAAACTTCTCAAGCAAGTACAAATGAATATTCAAAACAGAATTTTAAGAGAGAAAAAATCTTGAAAAGAAAATGGGGTCACAGTAAGAAAAATGAAAAAGCCTTGAGAGAGAAAGATGCAAAAATCCCATAAGAAGAAATAAAAAGAAGAAAGCGAAAAAGGGGTTATGTTTATATAAAACTCTATGAGCAAAACGGTAAAGTCACAATCCATTTAATGACGCGCACAGTTACCAATGTAACAAAAAAGAGCGTACAAATGATTACGAAAAACGCAACATTTCAGATTTAAGAACATGTTGAGTACCCGACCTAGCTCCATGAAAGGCAATTTACTTGACGTGATAGATCAAAACCATAAGAGATCTAGCCCGACTTCTAAATGCTTGAGTCCGATCTAACAAAGTTCGGTCTCAAGTATGGGCACTACTCAAACCTTTGCCCATCACTTAGCCAGGTCTAAAAGGATGGAGCCCAACCAACTGATATTATCTATATTAAACAGACACCCGACCTCATAGTGGTCGAGCATGGCGACCAGGAGAGTCAACCCCACTTATCTAAATAAGTAACTAACTAATATTCTCTCTCTTACTCATCTACAAAGGAGATCTTAACAATCTCTCTAACAAAAGGGAGTAACCAACTCACCACCAAAAGTATAACTACTCAAAAGGTGGTTATTGACTCTACACTTATAAATACACTAACATCTTTAGGTATACTTCGAACTCAATCTACTAAAAATCTGCCTAAAATCCTGATGAGCGGATAATTTATACGCTTTTTGACATTGTTTTTAGTATGTTTTTAGTAGGATCTAGTTACTTTTAGGGATGTTTTCATTAGTTTTTATGTTAAATTCACATTTCTGGACTTTAATACGAGTTTGTGTGTTTTTCTATGATTTCAGGTATTTTCTGGCTGAAATTGAGGGACTTGAGCAAAAATCAGATTCAGAGGTTGAAGAAGGACTGCTGATGCTGTTGGATTCTGACCTCCCTGCACTCAAAGTGGATTTTCTGGAGCTACAGAACTCGAAATGGCGCGCTTCTAATTGCGTTGGAAAGTAGACATCCAGGGCTTTCCAGCAATATATAATAGTCCATACTTTGGCCAAGAATTGATGACGTAACCTGGCGTTCAACGCCAGCCTTCTGCCCAAATCTGGCGTCCAGCGCCAGAAAAGGATCCAAAACCAGAGTTGAACGCCCAAACTGGCACAGAAACTGGCGTTCAACTCCACAAATGGCCTCTGCACGTGCAACACTCAGGCTCAGCCCAAACACACACCAAGTGGGCCCAGGAAGTGGATTTATGCATCAATTACTTACTCATGTAAACCCTAGTGACAAGTTTATTATAAATAGGACCTCTTACTATTGTATTAGGCATCTTTTGATCATCTTAGGATCTTAGGATCATCTTTGAACGCATTGTTCTTAGACCATGGGGGCTGGCCACACGGCCATGCCTGGACCTTTCACTTATGTATTTTCAACGGTAGAGTTTCTACACTCCATAGATTAAGGTGTGGAGCTCTGTTGTTCCTCAAAGATTAATGCAAAATACTACTGTTTTCTATTCAATTCTTCTTATTTCACTTCTAAGATATCCATTCGCACCCAAGAACGTGATGAAGGTGATGATTATGTGTGACGCTCATCACCATTCTCCCCTATGAACGCGTGCCTGACAAACACTTCTGTTCTACATGAATTAAGCTAGAATGAGTATCTCTTAGATCTCCTAACAGGAATCTTCGTGGCGTAAGCTAGAATGATGGCGGCATTCAAGAGAATCCGGAAAGTCTAAACCTTGTCTGTGGTATTCCGAGTAGGATTCAATGATTGAATGACTGTGACGAGCTTCAAACTCGCGAGTGCTGGGCGTTAGTGACAGACGCAAAAGGAGGGTGAATCCTATTCCAGCATGATCGAGAACCGACAGATGAATAGCCGTGCCGTGACAGAGTGCGTGAGCATATTATTCACTGAGAGGAGGGGATGTAGCCACTGACAACGGTGATGCCCTTGCATAAAGCCAGCCATGGAAAGGAGTAAGACTGATTGGATGAAGATAGCAGGAAAGCAGAGGTTCAGAGGAACGAAAAGCATCTCCATTCGCTTATCTGAAATTCCTACCAATGAATTACATAAGTATCTCTATTTCTACTTTTTATTAATTAATATTCGAAAACCACATAACTGTTTTATATCCGCCTGACTGAGATTTACAAGGTGACCATAGCTTGCTTCATACCAACAATCTCCGTGGGATTCGACCCTTACTCACGTAAGGTATTACTTGGACGACCCAGTGCACTTGCTGGTTAGTTGTATCGAAGTTGTGACAGACTGTAAAACTAGATCAGAGTATCTGGCCTAAGAAGCCATTACCAGAGATCACAATTTCGTGCACCAAATCCTTATTAACTTAAACATCGGAGTCCCTTGCAAGTACCACCCTCCACCTCACAAAAAACTCGGATAGCGGTATCTTAACACCAACAGATGTCGAACGCTGTCCCAAAAGAATTTGGACCTCACGTTCATGTCCAAAACAACTCAATTTCAGATAATTCTTGGAATAAATATTATTATTCCTATTTTAGTAATATTACTATCTTTTATAAATTTATATCATTCAAGAATTGTTAAACGTTTTGACTTGGCTTATTCTATCATTCAAGGATTATACTACGTGAATCAAGGATTGCTTTAGCATAATCAATTCAATTTAGGTTTTAATAAGTAGAAAATAAAAAATATAAATATTTTCGTATCTATATTTATATACTTCTAAATATGCAAGACTCAATTTGGTAATATTTTGATGTTATATGTCATCAAAAAACACTAATAAGAAGTATGAAAAACAAAAATATTCATTTTATTCCTAATGTTCTTAAAATCATTTTTAACATTTAATGAAATTTAAGTTAGTCTCATATTTCAATTCTATTCTTATTATTAATTCTTAGACAATTAATTTTTAATTATTCTTTGTTTAAATTTTGTCTTTAATAACTGTTTTCTAAGATTATTTAGAACCAATTAAATATGAGTCTACACGAAAGATTCAGACTCTTTTTGACAAATATTTTGACTTATTCACCAAAGAGAGAACCTGTCCTTGAGTGGGTGATGGTGGAGGATACCTACGAGAGACTCTAATACTTAAGTTAGTAAGAATTTTAAACAGATTCAATTTGATTGGAATTAAAAAAATATGAATTAAATAGAATATTTATAGAAGTAGGATGGTAACCTAGCCATTACCCCCATATCTCCCAACCTTGTGGTGGTGGGTAGTTACTTCCTTGATAGTAAGAGAATTATCCCACACTAAGCTGTAGAGAATTTCTGAGGTAAATACCTAGCGTGGCCTTACTAGACGTGATTGCGTTGAAATGACGTTTCACTTTTTATAACTGTTCATGCGTTTTTTTCAGTTTTTTTGGTAATCGTGCACAGTATTTAAAATAGGGTGAAATTAAGTTTATGTTCGTCACTATCATATATATTCAAAATCTTTTTTCTCTCTCTCCTTCTTTTGTTTCATTCTAAAAAACCTTTCTTTTTTTCTTTGTCAAAAACTCTCTTCTTCATTTTTTTTGCTTCCAAGAAACTCTTTTTCTTCACTATCTCTTTTGCTTCCAAGTTTTTCCATTCATGCACTTGCTATTGTTATTTTCAGGACTTCCAAGCATTCTTTACTATATTTCTCACTATTTTTTCTTTTAAGTTGATTTTCTTTTCTTCTTTTCCTTTTTTGTGTCTTTCATATTCAGTTAGTCATCTTTTGCATATTTTATTGTTGTATCAAAGATTTTGCTTGCTTTCTGATTTCTAAAAGGTGTCCAAGAAAGGGGTTATTTTTGGAGAATTTAGGGTAATAACAAATTTAATTTCTTGAGTAATGTAGTGTGATTGCTTTCATTTGAACTTGTGCCTGGGACTTCTATTGCCCCTAAATGGTGCCGTTATCACTCTCGATAGGGCGCTATTTTTGTTTCTGCCTGTCTTTTGACCTCTATCACTATTGAAGATAGTTTAGATTGATTGTTTTTGCTATTAGTGACGATACCGACTTGCCTAATGTTGTGACAGACTTCCTTTTCTTCACATGTAATTTTTTCTTATTGTAGATATAACCATCTCTATATCTCGATCTATAATCCAAATAATACCTTCTAGGATCCTTAAAATTTTACCAAAACTACATTTGCTAGCCACAAGAGATACTTGGCTTCCTTAATAAATCCTGCTTTCAAGAGTGTCTGAACTTGTTCTTCTACGACCTGTACTCTCTCAGGACTAAGCTTTTGTCGTCGTTGCTATACAGTTCGTGAACTTGGGTAAACGACCAACTTCTGACACATGAGGTCAGGTTGTATACCTGACATATCAAAAGCTTTTCATGCGAAGAGATTGACATTCTGTTTAAGCAAGCTAACGAGATCCTCTTTTTCCCCTTGTACTAGATTCGCTCTAAAATTTGTAATTTTTTCAATCTCATCTCTGATTTGTACTTCTACTTTTTTTTTTCAGGTTGAGGTCTCATGTCCTCTCTTATTTGAACACTACCGAACTCTATTGTATGGACTTCCTTACCCCTAAGGCTACCCCGCAAATTTAAGCTTTCATTGTAGCATTTACCTCCCCCCCTATTTTCTGATCTCCTCTTAAGGTGACTATTCCTTCTTGAGTGAGAAATTTTATGCAGAGATGAAGAGTTGATACTACTGTGACAAGTTGATTTAATGTTTCCTGGCCTATTAAGGCGTTGTAAGCTGATGGAATATCCACTACAATATAGTCGACACTCATTGTTCGTGCCTTCAAACCCTTACCAAAAGCAGTATACAGAGTAATATATCCTAAAGGCTGAATTGGGATTTCTCGCATCCAAAGAATGTGTCTGGATATGCCTACAAATCCTTTTCTTCCAAACCAGGTTTATTAAAAACAGGCTTGAATAGGATGTCTGCTAAACTCCCCTAATCTACCAACATCTTGAGGAAGTTGGCATTGGATAGAATCATGGTTTTCATCATGGCCAAGGATCACTCCTTTATAATCCTCTTTTATGAAGATGATTATGGGAAAGTCGAGCATTCCTTCATTTTCCACAACTTGGTAGACCTCCTTTAAGTGCCTCCTATGGGAGGATTTGGTTATTCCTTGGTGCGGTATTTACAACCACACTTACTTACCGGCAAGTGCACTGGGTCGTACCAAGTAATACCTTACGTGAGTAAGGGTCGATCCCACGAGGATTGATGGACTAAGCAACAATAGTGTTTGATGGGCTTAGTTAGACAAACAAAAATTGGTGTTTGAGATGCAATATAAAAGACATTAAACAATATCAAAAATATTGAAGAAGGGCAAGTAAATACTTTGGAAAAAATATGGAGAAGATAGTTAAGATTTCAGAGTTATCTATTTTTCCGGATTAACTTTTCTTACTAACTAATTTAATTATGCAGGATTTAATTTATGGCAAACTGTATGTGACTAGACCCTAATTCCTTAGACCTTCCTAGTCTCCTCTAAAATTCATTAACTACCAATTCCTTGGTCAATTAATTCCAATTAGAGGGTAATAATCAATTTCTAGTTTATATGCCACAAAAACTCTAATTATCCAAGAGGTAAAAGGATTATATGTCACGTATCCTATTAAATTCAGATAATTAAAATTTAGGAGAAATAGTTTTCAAGCTGTTGTTCATGTAAAGAGCTTTCCCAAGTTTTACAAGAACTCAAATAGAAAGAGGGTCATACTTCCGTTCCACCCAAATTCGTAAAATAAAGAGCGAAAACAATTCTTAAATTATAAATCCATACATAAATTAAAATAGTAAAAGCAATAAAATTAATCCATAGAAATAGACAGAGCTCCTAACCTTAACAGTGGAGGTTTAGTTGCTCATGGAAAAGAGAAAATAAGGATTCAGGTAAAAATGTACCGCCTTACAATCTGATGGCATCAGATCCCTTTTTATAACTAATCCTAATAAATTTAAAATCTAATATTTAAAATTAAACTTAAAATAATATCTTTTCCTAATTTAAGATTTGAATTTAAATTTGAATTAATTAACAGATCTTCAGTTGATGGGTGGGGACCACTTGTTCTGTCCATTCTGCAGCTTCTAATCTGTGTTTTCGGGGCTGAAAATTGAGTTAAAACAGCCCAGAAATCGCCCCCAGCTTTTTTCTGCATTTTCT